>NC_072829.1:1010000-1172500 GCF_027744805.1 Dunckerocampus dactyliophorus | reverse complement strand
TTTAATTAATTATCTAATGATGTATTTATTTATTTAATTTTGGCACTTTTAATCCGGTGCAGTGGCTCATGAATTTATTTTATCTGTCAACCTCGCCCATCAAAGTCGGTGGGCAGATCCTAACACCTGATTAGTTACCCTGCACATCAAGTCAAGGCAAATCGATTCCAGATAATGGATTGATGCAGAGCTTGTGAACACATTCTGATACACTGGGTGGCGCTATTCACCTCTACGTTGGTTTGGATACTCTATCAAACAAAACTTTATTGACAACTCGGTCCTCTAGCCCCAATGATGATACATCGCATGAGGCGCAGGACAAAATGTCAACAACCTGCCCAAAGCTGCTGAGAGAAGCAGCGAATTTGATTGAAGAAGCTCTGAGCAGAACTCCTCCGGCTCCGGCGGCTCAGTCACAGCAAATACCTGCTGCTCCATCACGTCACGTTACACCTGTCCAAGGTAAGCTAAATAATTTAATGTTAGCCAGGTGTGCTACTAATCAATGACTCAGGACACAGGTAGAGGTTAATTTAGAACAATTTGGAGTTGGATCAAAAGTGTCTTTGCGGTAGGCTCATTACTGTGTACATGTTCAATGTAGCTAAATGGTGGGAGCATGAAACTAGTTCGCTAATCGGTAAATAGTGTCAGCTGGCAGTAACATGCCAAGATAGAAGTTGAGGCTGTTTGAGCTGATTGGTGACCATTGATGCCGCATCACTGGCTTTCTAAGGATGTTCATTGAAACGGGTATTAACACTTTATTTAAAAATGTGTTGTTCTCTTTACAAATGCTTCCATGTCTCATGGATAGATATGATCAATTAAAGTTTAACTAAATGTTGTCTTGAATCCATTTTATGACTTTTAGCTTCATCAGGTACACTGGCCCAGCTGCTGACATTCTGGGTTGGCTGGGAGAAGCTTCCTCCTGAACTGAAAGTGGAGATCTCTGGGGGAACCCTTCCTACGTCCGCCACATGCTTTGAAACACTAAAGCTGCCAGCTCATTTCAACCTCGGGGACTGACACAGTGCCTCCATGAAGACTGTGAGGTCCGTTCCGGTCGATCCCATAGTCTTCATAAACCTGAATGGAGGACAAGCATGATCAATCTTGTACTTGAAACTAGTCTTACACATCATTACACCATTTTTTTTTTATAAAACTGAATAGGCAACATTTAATTTCTCATCAACTTGGTGACCAAAAATAAGTCTTAAATTAGTAGTTATGCAGAGTATACACAATAGAAACTACAGCTCAGAGGTTGATCTTTGAAAGCTTTAACCTCTGTAGTAAAATATTTTCTCCAATAATTCCTTTGGAGGAACAGACATTTAAAAAGTGTTAAAAGCTGATCTTTCTTTAACCTCAGTAGGATCCTCCATAGGGCCTTGCTCTCTGTATCTTCTCCAGAGTTGCTGTGGTGACTGATTCCTTTCAGTTCTAAGACCAGGAAAGTTCCAAGCATCCCTGAAAGAGTCGAGGCTTTGCTGGATTAGTGGAAGGAAGCTCCAGTGCAGTGCAAAAAGATGGACTTCATTGTCTGGATTCAGTGTTCCCTGATCTTCCAATGAAGTGAAGATCTGATAGAAGAGGTCCAGGGCATGTTCATACACATCTCTCCACATCCTTTCTATTCTGTGTTTAGGAAAAAGAATGACAAGGTGATCATTTGTGTGACATATGCGAAAGAAGTACATTCAACTGGTATGCCGCTTGTGTGAGCCTAGTTGCCAAACATATTTAATTACCATTGATTGTGGACACTTCTGCCTTCTGCCTGTCGGTACCTCTGCTCCCGATCATGAATTCTGCTACATCTGCATTCTCGCCCCCTTTATCAGACCGAACCCTTGATGGCAGCCCGTACTGCTCAACAGCAGCGATAAAGCTCTGTAAGACCGTACTAGCTCTGTTATTGCCAGCCACAGTCAGGTAGACGACTAAACGACTGAATCCATCCACCCCACCGTGGACAACAAATCTCCACCTGTCAGGCAATTGTGAACACAAAAAGGTACAACTTTATTGTGAAACAATTCTAATGACATCTATAGAAAGAGGCATTATTTATCTGCTAGTATCACTGACCTGATGAGCTTATGATTGCCATCTATATGCCATAAAGAGTTTGGGCCAGGAACAGAATACTGCCGTCGTCTTAATACACGCAGTCTTAGACGCCTCATGTAGACTCCCTCTGCATCAACTCTGCGTAAAGACTCTTGCAGTCTTGAGACTGAGGGGAGGAAAATAAAATAAATAACCATAAACTCAATGCCAACTTCATTAGAAACACCTGTTCAATATACTTGACCAGTACTGGAACAACAACCGCTGTCAGGCTCTACAACACCTGTACCACCTGAACTATGTTGTAGACACTATGCTTTCTTTACACTGTTCTCTTTACTTGTCTTGCTTGCTTGCTGCTGTAACAAGTAAATTTCCCCGCTGTGGGATAAATAAAGTACATACATACATACATACATACAAAGTACCACTGTGATTGCCTAGTCTGTGTGCTGCGTTGCCTGGCAACAGACTAAGCGAACCGTTTTTTTTCCCGCGGAGCTATATAGCCTAACATCATTTATTTCATCACCCTCTTAACATTTCCTTACTCAGCACTGCTAAAAGCTGTGGTTGAACTTTAGTATAAAAGCAATATCACACGAGAGGTAGTGATGTTGTACTGTATATCGTTAAATATTGCCCATATTATACTCACTTGGAACACGCACACCTCGTGCATTCAGATGACCACGCATTAGCTTGTAGCCGGTGTTGGGATGTCTTCTGTGGACTTCACTTACAATACGGTCCAACTCCTCATCATTCACAGCTGAATACAGGTCTGTCTTTCTGCACAAACAAAAAACATGAACATCGAGTGATTCACTAAATGTAATATCGTTTCGGAGTGGATGAGACTGGCAATTCATAAACTGAAAACTCATGAATTTAATGTAAATACCTTAAACCGTATTGTTGCATGCGCCTCCTGATGGTCCTCTTTGACACTCCGAGCATCGCTGCAATTTGACAGGCTGGTAATCCACAATGAACGTGATGTTCCAGAGCGGCCCTGGGTATGTCAAATGCCAAACGCCCTGGTCCCTGTGTGTGCTCCTGTTGCACCCTGGTACCAGAAAAGCGGCGAAGTACTTCTTCTAAATTTGCAGTCACTCTACGGTCAACATCTTGGTCAGAAAGTGCGGAAATAACTCCAACAACTTCAATAAGTTCCTCTGCTTTACACGCTACATGCTCGGGGTCAGCAGGTCCTGCTTCCACGTACTCTGCAAGGTCTAAGACATCTCTCACCAACTCTGTAGAAAGTTCACGGAGATCCTCCATCAACACAGCCGCCATGTTTCTACTTTCGGTTTCACGGCAGACCAAAGCAGTGGATAAGACAAGATTCGCGTTAGCCCCGCCCACTGACTTTGATGGGCGAGGTTGACAGATAAAATAAATTCATGAGCCACTGCACCGGATTAAAAGTGCCAAAAATAAATAAATAAATAAATACATCATTAAATAATTAATTAAATATGTCATTAATTAATTAAAATTTATTTAATTCCAATTATAATTAATTAATGACATATTTAATTAATTCATTACATATTTAATGAATTATCTAATGATGTATTTATTTATTTAATTTTGGCACTTTTAATCCTCCATAGTTTGGTGGATGACTATGACCTATTCTTCTACACATGTTGAAAAACAAATCATCTGTAGCATTCAGGTCACAACTTGGCATCAGTAATGTACACTGATGAGACATTGTCTTACATGACATGACCTTAACATGCAGCCATGGCAAGTCCAACATGACAGTGGAAAAAGGTTATCCTCCCATCCCGTGTGGAAGTGGTACATTTTTGGCTTCTTACGTTGTCCTTCTTCCCCAATTTCAAACTCATTAAGTTTAGAATCAATAAATTGGGGGCTCTTACGTCCCTACAATGATCCCATTGCATGCACATAAGACTTGCATAATGTGGTGTAAACAAAGCTAGCAGTAGTGTTGTAGTGTACGTCTATGTATGCTAGATTCATGTAGGCCATCTTTTTTTTTTTTTTTACAACCCCAACAAGTGACTTACTGTATGTCTTATTACCACTCATCATGCCTACGGTATTAGGTAATAGGAGTGTAAAGGTGATTATAGGGGTCTTATTTCATGTTTACAGGGATTTAATTATGTTAAAAAGCGTATTTAGAAAGTCAAACAGGTTCATCCACTATATTATTATCAGGGGTGCACAATACTTATCGGTCCGATATGAAGGAATTATGACATCATACTGATAAATCTGATAACATTAAAAATAGCTCTGATAACTAATCATAAAAGAAAAAAAAAAACGCTCCAATGAGGCGAGATTACCCATACTGTCCTGGTGAGCAAAGCAAGCGCGCCTTTTTTCCTCCTGCCTGTGATGTTAACGACCTGTCGTACCTTCCCCTGAGCTCACTTGGAAACACACATTCCAAGGAAGGAAGGATGTTGTCCCAAATGCTGTGATGAGGTGAAAAAACTCCATTGAGCACACAAAAAACCTCATCAGCCACCTGAAATACCAGCACTGCTGCGTTTGAAAAGTGCAAAAGGTTTGCCAGAGAACCGGCTGCTGGGAGCGTGTGCCCGAATACAGTGCACCTTGCTGGGCCACAGCAGGTGACTCCTCCCCCTCTATACTCTGGTTCTCCTGGTAGTAGTGATGCCATCATATTTCATTTGGACTAATCAACATATACAGTACACATATATAACAATATATACATATATAACTATATATATATGATTTTTTTTTGGTAAAAAGTATTTTTTTTGTAATTTTTTTCCTAAAACATAGAAAGACAAAACCTTGTTAGCATCAACATGTCAATTTTTCCTCTTTACATTTTTGCTCTGTTTTTCCCATTTTTAAAGTTTTTTTATTCTATTATATCTACAATGAGTCCCCCCCCCCCACCCCCCAATCTCACTTTGGGCACCCCGAACAATCCATGCAGCTGCCCCGCCCCCAAGTATTCAACTGTAATAAGGAGCGTGCCAAAGTCGTAACCGAGTCACATATTTTATTTTCAAACAAATAAACTCTTGTCAAGTCCCCCAGAATAAAGCCTCCCTCCCCCAAAAAAGAAAAAAAAATGTAGCAGGACCGCGTTCCGCTCATGATTTAGGACAGGGAAGACCAATGAGGCCGAGCGTCCTGATAGGCTGATAGGAAGGAAAGGACTGTACAATCAGAAGGGTTGGTGTTTGCAAGCACTTACTGCACACATGTGCCAGAAACACAAACATCACCCCTCCCCACCAGAACAAAATAGAAATACTGTAATAGCAACAAACAAGAACCCTGAACCCAACCAAAAGAGTCATATAATGTTGTCATCAGTGATAAACACACACAGGCGCCATGAAAGTGGAGTCTTTGGGCTCAGACACGGCTGACTGAGGTATGATGAGTACCGCACACGTCGTCTTTTTAACAGTCAGCAACGCTTTCACAAACCAGTCCATCATGTGGCTTCGCTTTTTTTAAAATCCCGCTTATTTTACAATTAGACGCTCATTCTGTACACCCACAAGTTATCACATGTGGACACGCCCCATAAGTGAGGGGCAGGAGGGGGCGGGGCTCCGCTTGGCTCCTCCCCTCCCCTGACTAGTTCCCATAGGCATCTGAAGAGAAATAGCAACAATACAGCACATCTTTTTTATTTTATTTTTTTAAGTATGGAAATGATAGCTTTCAACTCGACTTACCTGACATTTGTGGGCTATAAAACTTTTTTTTGTCCCAGTTTGAATCACACATGCACGAAGCACAGGTGAGGAGGGGGCGGGGTTAGCAGCCGGGGTATATCTGCTGGAGGAAGAGGGGGGCGGGGCTTATTTACATTGTACAGCTACCACACCCTCTGAAACAGTCTGCAAAGTTTGTTTTTTTAATGGCTGTGTTCCCTTCAGTTTTTCCCTGAACTCGTCGTCGGGGCGGGGAGGTGGGGGCGTTGACACAGGTGATGACAGCTGGTGTAGCAGTGGTCGTCTGCCAGGGGAGGGGGTGGGGGTAACGGGTAGACCCAGAGGTCTATGTTGGCACTTCCAGTTGGCTCTGAGGAAGGACAGGAAAAACAAAATCCTTCACGTTTAGCGGTAAAAAAAAAAGAAGAAAAAAAGTTGTGCTGCATTCAGGGACCCTCTCAGGCGTACATTTATGTTAGTGTTTTTGGTGGGAAGAATTGGGGTGTGGAGGCTGTGGGGGTGGGACAATCCAAAAACAGCTTGTTTCGGCTCTTTTTTGTTAGTTTTAATTGTCATGACATCCAATACAATTATGGTGTGGTTCTACTTGTGATAAGGTCGCCATGTTGGCAGCAGCTAGGACAGTACCATGAAAGAAAGAAACCAACCCCTCCGGAAGGAAGGCAGAGCGTGTAAGCGGGTGGTCTGCAGCTAATTGGGGGTTGGGGGGCGCTAAATAGATGAATGGATTCTTGTCGTGCTTCAAAAAAGTCAGTCAAATGATTGGGGACTACTTTGTGTTGTGGTCCCAAAAGGTCATTATAGTATTTGATGTAAGGCAGTTTGGTGTTTTGCAGAACCCACTTACATGTCTCTACTCCCCCCCCCAGCCAGCCTTCTTTGCACAAAAGAAAAATTCAAATTGCCAAAGAAATGAGAAGAAACTAAAAGTGAAATCTAACAGCCCTCCAAAAATGGATGAGTCAAGTGAAGTGTAAAACTGTAGCGTTTTTGCCTTTCAATATATACTGAATATATATATATATATAATATAATATAGTAAAATCTCATCAGGATTTTATTCATCTTGTGATTTGATAATATAAATGTAGGGATTGATCATTTGTTCCCAACTTAATGGCTGCTGACCAAAGTGATAAATAGATTCCATTTCCCATCAGCCATTAGAAACAAGAGTACCGTCAGCAGGGCTCCATTTTATTTCATCCAGTCACTTTTGGAAAAAGAAAAAACAAAACAAAAATCATCTGTCTTTTAAACGTGATTGGATGAACATTTACAAAGTGTTCCAACTAGATGTGATTTTGTCTGTTCCCCCCTGCGACTCTCTCCTCTCCTCTCCTCTCCTCTCCTCCTGGTTTGTGTGGAAACATTCTGATCTTCAGTCAGTCCCAGTTCACAAAAAGGAGCTCCTTTAGTTTTCCCTTTTGATTTTTTTCATTATTGTTACTATTATGACAAATGACTCCTCCAGAATGGCATTTCCAGTCTTCAATGGATGGGTTTGAGTAAACTCATGCAGGGGGTGTGTGCGTGTGTGTGTGTGTGTGTGTGCACGCACAGTCACAGTAATTCATGGTGATAAGACTTCTTTTTCATTTAGAGAGTAACATAATGATGACACTAAAACTTTATATGAAACATAGCTGTAAAAAGGGGTGAAGATGTAGGGATTTTGGGGGGAGGTTGTGGGCGGTTGGGTGGGTATTCTCTGGGAGGCAGGTGGGGAACTTTTGCACCGATGATGGGCAGCTCAGAGCTTCTCTGGGGAGGGGATCCAGATGTATGGACCAGACTGCTCTTCAATGATGAGCTTGATTTTGTTGTAGATCTCCTCTAGCGAATCACCCTGTACAATAGCTACACACACACACACACACACACACACACACACACACACACACACACACGCACACAGAGTATCAGTGACCTACTACCATTTAGGCAGTATATAATTCAACAAGAAAACTAAAAAAAGAAGGAAAAAACAAACAAAAGAAAAAAGCAATTTTACGAGAATAAACTCATAATATGAGGAAAAATAATGTCATTTTAGTAGCACAGAGGTGAAACATTAAAGAAAAAATGCTATTATTAAAAGTTGAAATAGGATAAGCAAAACAAAATAAAGTTGTCATTTTTGGAAAATTAGGTTGGGGACTTTTCTTTTATATTATGGGAATAAAGAAAATGTAGATTACATAAGAAGGAGGTTGCAATATTTGGGGAAAAAGGGTGCCAAAGAGTGAAGTTGATACCAATATGCTTTTTCAGCTCTCTGTCAAAGCTGAGATGAAATATCTACAACTTGCTAGCATATCTACACGTGTTGCATCCTTTCATTTTCACTTCGTGGCCCTCACTGACCTGGAAAAAGGTTTGGACACCCGTGTGTGTCAGCTGTGTGGCTGTTTTTCATTCAAGTCCAAAATATAGGTTGCAGCCGAGCCGAGAGAACTTCAATAGCCAAGATGTTTATATATATATATTTTTTTCACTTTAACACTCGCTCGCTCCCGAAGACGGATTTATACCTCTTTTACGTTTTTTTGCGTGAGAGGCCTGCAGACGAAATGAAGTCAGTCACTGCACTTTTAGGCCATAAAAACAGCCACAAGGTGGCAGAAGTGCATTTGATAAGAGCTCGGCATTTACACTCAATGTGTGGAGTGTAGCTGCAGAAGCTTATGCACTGAAGACAAATTTTAACACATGCGTGCGGACAGTTTAATTCCAAATGTGAAAATTGTAAATAGATTTAAAACTCATTTGTGTTGTGTATGTTGTTATAGTTGTTCAGATATTTGAGCTGTCACAAAAGCAACAAATATGTGTCAAAGTGAAAGCTCTGCTTAAAATGGATCTTTTCACAAAAAGCTGCTTTTCTTCCTGTTTTAGTTGGGAACTGATATTTTCCTGAAACTTACCTATGTTCTACTGCTGATTACTAAAGAACACAAAAAGGTAGAATGATGAAAAAAATCTGAGCTATTTTTGTTGTCATTGTCACATCTGTCCAAAGGTACCTTTAGTACCTGCTAGCGCCTGCTAGAGTGCGGGACGAGTGTATTTCTATTTATTGCTATGGAGTGAAGTAGCGTACTTTCCAAATCCAAAGAGATTGTTGGCTGGGCTGTAAGGTGTGTGTGTGTGTGTGCGCGCGCGTACCTGTGAAAAACTCTCCAAAGTCTTGCTCCAGCTTGACCGCCTTGTCAAAGACTTTATTGGCCTGCTCGTACGTCTGCCTCTTGTTCATTTCCCTGCAAGGAGGCGGGAATGAGGAGGTTAGCGTGGGAGGCGATGCCACACGCTCGCCATTGTCATCCACGTGCTTACATGAGGGCTTCGATGGATTTTGGTTTGATAAAGATGGCGATGGGGTAAAGTTGTGCTTGCTGCAGTCGTTTGATGGCGTTGCCCGACACGTCCAGGATGCAGTGCTTCCCCTGAGGACCACACATATTTATAGTTCATACACTGCAGTGGTTGACTCATGCTTAGGAGACGCGTACCCTCTCAGCCACAGTTCTGACAGACAGGATGCTGGTCCCGTACAGATTCTCATTGAACTGGCCCGCCTCGATAAACTTGTTATCTTGGATGTCTTTCTCCATTTGCTCCCGCGAGCCCACAAAGTGGTAGTCCTGACCGTCCATCTCGTTCTCTCGCCTCGGACGAGTCGTGTCTGTGGAAAGAAAACGTCCGGCGGGTTGGCTTTCTGTGTCGCCAGGCCGTCGTGTGAAGACGGGGGTCGCCAACTCACGAGGTACGCAGGAGCCAAACTTGTGAGGGAATTCGGAGATGAGGTCGTCGTTCACTCGGTCCTTCATGGGGCCCAGAATGATCACAGGTCTGGTGTAGTGGACTGGGTGGGCCAAGACACACAACAGCAAGTCTAACTCACTCACTGACTACACAAAGCGCCACCCGGGGGTGACTAAAATACAGTTGAAGTGCATTTACAAGGTAAGTTGAGCTTAACGTAATGACAAGCATGAGTAATGTCGAAACGACAGGTGTCACCAGACAAGAACGAGATGAGATTTTAACATGACTGAAGAAAAGTATGATGAAAAATGATGACAATGCAGTATGTAGCAATCTATTCCTTTCATTTCTACTATGCTACACTCTTCTGCACTGTGTGGATGCTAGCAGCCCCGCCTCCACCCACCAAGACAAAAACCGTATGACTGACAAAAGGGCTCACACGTTCATGCTGTTGTTCTATGGAACAAATGCGCCAAGGTGCTGAAAACAATGCAGAGTGAACCCTCTTCCTGCCTGTTTGGATGGCCTAGTGCCCACAAGACAGTTTTTTTCAAAGAAAATGTACACTTTTTTGGAAAATGTTGCCTGTCATCCACAATCCTTATGTGAAATGTGCACGTCTTTCCCTTTTCTGTGCATTATAAAGAGAGAACAGCAGCTAGCACGAGGCAGCTAACATTGCAGGTAATAGGATTCACCTATTTCATCTATAAAGCCCTCTAAAAACCTCCATAAACGCCAGCAATGCTCCACTTACATAACGTGACCAAGCTACAGCAGCGTTGCTATTGTATGAGCTAACACGCAACAACTACTTAACAGGCGTAGTGACACAGCGCCACCCAACACCTCAGGGCGCTACCGAGAGGTAACGTAAGCTACTGGAGCTGCTGCTGCTGCATCGCCTGGGAGTTTAGAGAAAGTTAATGCATAGCTTATAAATCATGCCTAGCACGTGTAGTGGAAGGTTGTGGCAATAAGCTTTCCAAATTCCACACGCTACCAACTTAACATCTGGACAGACTGAAGCAGTGGATACCGGCTCTCAACTCACAGCCGACGACATTGTGAGGAAGACTCGTGCACCCGAGGACTACACAAAGTCTGCCTTTGCTGCTGCTGTTGACGGGAGGAGCATTAGTTTCTATGCTGCTATGTGAAATCAATGCTGGCCAAAATAGTGGAAGTATTCCACGTTACCATGGATGTAGCTTTACTACAGCCTGGAGAGAAAACCCTAAACCTTGTTGGAGCTTCTTTAGAGGGCTATCCAGATGGAATAGGTGAACCCCATTACACCGCATTATTAGCAGACTCTTTTTACATGTTTTTATATCGTTACAATGCACAGTGTGTGCATTTTAAACGCATGCACACACAGTTCAGTTCCAAATGTTAAACCGTAAATAGTTGGTGTTATACTTGTAAATAAATTGTTATTTTGATGTAAAACAAGCATTTTTGTGTTGTTTATGTTGGTTTAGTTGTTTAGACATTGGAGTTGCCACAAAAGCAAAAAATATTTGTGTCAAAGTGAAAGTTCTGCTTGAAATGTATCTTTCCACACTAAGCTGCTTTTCTCCTGTTTTTTAGTTGGGAACTGATATTTTCCTGAAACTTACCTATGTTCTACTGCTGATTACTAAAAAACACAAAAAGGTAGAAACTAACTTTGTCCTGCTGAAAGACAGGAGCCATACAACACAATATTCAGTGTGCCTTGAAAGATCAGTCCAAATCGTCTAAAATGGCAGCTACTGAAGGGGCTGTCCTTGGCTGGGATTGAATGAGTTAAAAAGTGTCAAACATGCTGTGATTTTAGTGGGTTTTGTCGAGTATGCGGCCCTGCTTGTGTGAGTGACTTACTTTCCTGTCGAATGACGGGCTCATAGGAGAGGATTGTGTCTTCCTGGCCCTCTGTGATAAGAGAAAAGGCAAAGTCATCAGATGGCCGATATGAGCGTGCGGCCAAGCCTAGATGTCTTTATCCCTGCTAGGACAGATGGACTCTGTTGCTCACTTCAAACTGCCAATACCACCTCTGCCCCCAGACTACGCATCAAATATTGTCCAAAATCAAAAGGGGGTGTCGCTCTCAAAGAGTTGGAAGAACTACAAATGTGACCAGTAGATGAGTTCCCCCACCCCAAAACAAAGACAATCACTCACTTGAACTGCTTTCACTGTCACTCGTGTTGGATGTCAGGCATTCTGCAAAGCAAAACGGCACACATTAAACATTCAAGCAACAAAGCTACATCATGCTGACATCATGCATTCAAGCTGGGGTGTCCAGAGTGAGGCCTCAGGCCATTTGGAGCCCATGACTGTTTTTTTTAGTGGCCTGTAGTACATTCCAAAAAAATATCATTTAACAAAAAATCTGCAACAATTTTACAAGAATAAAGTCAAAATATTAAGAGAAAAAAAATGTGCAATCTATTGAGAAAAAGTTGTAATTTTATGAGAATAACTTGTAATATGAGGAAAAATATAATAATATAATATAACAACACATAATATAATAACAACACAACATTGAAATATTAAAGAAAAAGACATTTTTAAGTCATAATATGAGAAACAAAGTTGTAATTTTTGGAAAATTAGGTTGGGGGGAAAGCTATAATATTACAGGAATAAAGTGATAATACGATGGCAACAAAGCAGAATATTGCAAGAACAAAGTTGAAATTGTTGGAAATGTAAAAAAGAAGAAAACTGCAACAGGAATGAAAAAACAGCAGTGATTTCTCCAGAATAAGGTCTAAATATTGAGAAAAACGTTGCATTCCAACCAGGAAAAAAAGTTTACGTGAATAAACTCGTAATATTAGGATGCCGTCATTTTAGCAGCATAGAGCTGAAATACTAACGCAAGAATTCTTATTTTTTTTTAATCAAACATTACGATAAACAAAACTAGTTGTAAATTTAGGAACATTTGGTTGTGTCAAAAGTTTTATGGTAATAAAGTCCAAATGTTACATGAATAAAAGTCAAAGGAAAATATACGAAGATCATTGTATGAAGAAAGTTGAAATATTCGAGAGGAAAAAAAAACAGCAAAAATGGTGAAAAAAAGACTGAAGTTGGTACTTTTACCTACAAGACAAAGCTGAGATGAATATACTGTATATGACTTGTTAGCATGTCTACATGTGTTAAGATGAATATACTGTACAGACCCTTTCCAAAAAATTTGAATGTCATGGAAAAGTTGTTTAATTTCCATAATTCCATTCAAAAAGTTAAACTTTCATGGATTATAGATTCAGGGCCCACAATTTAAACCATTTCAAGTGTTTATTTTTACATAATTTGGGCTTCCAGCTCATTAAACCCACGAATTATTTATTTATTTATATCTGTATTAATGTCTCTTCTGTTGTTGTTGCTTAATTTATTGGTATATATGTTTATGTGTTTGTTTCTTATGTTCTTATTCTTTCTTGTGTTTTCTTTCTTTTCTTGGGAGAATGAACAGAATAAGATTTTCATTGCATGGTATAACTGCTGTTTTACCATGCACATGACAATAAAACTCTCTTGAATCTTGAAAACAGGAATTCAAAAAATTAGAATACTGTGAAGAAATCAGCCCAAATTTTGCAGGGCATGAATGTTCTAAACTGAGTGTCACACACTAATCATCTACTAAACTCAAATCACCTGCACAGGCTTCCCCAGGTGTCATTAAATTGCTTCAGTTTGGTTCAATTGTCTCAGTTGGGTTCAATATGGGGAAGACTGCAGACATGACAACTGGCCAGAAGACCATCATTGATACCCTCCATAGGATGGGTAAGCCACAAAAGTTCATAGCTAAGGAGGCTGGTTGTTCACAGAGTGCTGTGTCCAAGCATATCAATGGAAAGTCTAGAGGAAGGGCAAAATGTGGCAGGAGAAGATGCACCAGCCAAAGAGATGACCGTGGGCTTCAGCAGATTATCAAACAGGGAAGATTCAAGAATCTGGCAGAGATCCAGAAAGAGTGGAATGAGGCATTCAGACACATCCGGGAGATGGGCTACAACTCGGGTTCCTCGGGTCAAGCCACTTCTGAACCTGAGCCAACGTAGGAAGCGTCTCCACTGGGCCAAGGAGATGCCCATACCGCCAGAAGCACCAAAACCTGGTTTGATGCCCATGCCATCAGTGCTTGACTGGCCAGCCAACTCACCGGACCTAAACCCCATTGAGAATCTATGGGGTATTCTCAAGAGGAAAATGAGGGGCACCAGACCCAACAACAAAGAAGAGCTGACAGCAAGCATCAAGGAAATCTGGGCTTCCATAACTCCCAGGCAATGCCACAGGCTGATTGCTTCAATGCCACGTGGCATCGAGGCAGTGATTAAGGCAAAGGGATTCCCAACCAAGTATTGAAGATTAACATATCGTTTTGAAAGTACCATATTTTGATTGATTTGATGTGATCCTAATTTCTTTCTTTTTTTTTCCTGCAAAAACTGAGAAGTAAATGGTGATTTCTTCACAGTATTCTAATTTTTTGAATTCTTGGTTTTGTGCGTTTTTTGAGCTGGAAGCCCCAATTACGTAAAAATAAACAAACACTTGAAATCGTTTAAATTGTGGGCCATGAATCTATAATCTATGAAAGTTTAACTTTTTGAATGGAATTATGGAAATTAAACAACTTTTCCATGATATTCTAATTTTTTGGAAAGGGTGTGTATATGACTTGTTAGCATATCTACATGTGTTGCTTTATTAAATCCAGTGGCAAAGGTGCATTTTTATGTGGCCCTTGTGGTGTGTCGTGTGTGGCCGCCATGCACTGCTTATATTTGGCAAGTGGTTGTATGTGCTGGTGATAAGGAAATTAAGTGTTTCCTCAATGGAGTGTTTCCTATTCCAGGGACAAAGAAAACATTGAGTGTGTTACGATACTGAGCGCCTGGGGGGAGGCAGCGGCCATGCCAACGCTCAGCTCCAGTCACAGACCGTGTTGCAGCAATGTGCCCCAAAACAAGTGCCATTGGAAAGTAATGCTCATTGTCCTTTGGGAATGCATAGTATTTCTACACAGTACTAGGAACTCAAGTATTGGGAATGGGTCCCCTATTGCATAAAATGGACTTAAACACCTTGCTAGATGAGCCTAACCTGTCCAGAGAACAAAAAAGGCAGGCTTCGCTACACATCTTAATGAATTGTGATCAGTCAGCTACAGACGTGGGAGCTGTAAGTTGGATCATTTTCTTTTTGTCTTGAGTGAATAGGCTAAGCTAGCGTGCATGATGTTAGCACTGTAGCTCACATAGCCATGTGATGTATGCGACACACGGCATCTGTAGCAACACTTCCAACAACCTATTGCAGCACCTCCGACACGGCTTTAAAACGGGTGAAAAATGTTGTAAAGTGGGACCCTTTGAGAGGCGAGGCAGACGTTTGGATGGCATGTCTGGAGGCTGTGTTCTGTTGCAGCGCTCAAGGCAAGGCCCAGACAGGCATGCTGGGATGAGTTTGGAGTAGAAGAACAAGCACATGCCATCCAGACATGCACCAACCCTCGTAGAGAACAATGGAAGCTTTTACAGCCCAAATGTCCTTCAATTCTCAGGTGCTGTAGGTAGGGGGGGTGCAGGTTTGAAGGACAAGGCTGTTATTTATTACCGTAAATAGAAAAACATACTTTTATTTTGGTTGCTTCATAAAACAGAGTTTTTGTTGACTGGGAGGTGTAATGTATCCCAATAGTCATTCATATAGTCCAGGGGTGTCCAAAGTGTGGCCCGGGGGCCATTTGTAGCCCGTGGCTGATTTGATGTTTTTATTGGCCCTTGGCACATTTTAAAAATACAAAACAAGAAAACAGGAACATTGGAAAAGCTGCAATTTTCCAAGAATTGGGTAGAAATATTAAAATAAAGTCATAATATTATGACAAAAAGCCAACTGTATGAGCGTATGATCATACTATGAAGAAAACATGGAACAAGAACAAGTCAATAATCAAGTCAATGTTATGAAGACTTGCAATATGAGTCAAGCAGCATAAAGCAGTACAAATGTAATACTACACTTTATGTAGTCGCCTGCAGCAGAACACGTTGTTGTTGTTGTTGTTGTTGTTGCAGGGGTTGCTGGACAAAACGTTCAATATCAAAGAGGCCCGTGTGTCCTTGGATTTTATCGTTTGCAGCCCTCGCTGGGGAAAGTTTGGACACCCCTGATAAAGTCTTCTTAAAAGAACAGTGCACTTTTTTTTTTTATTTTGCGCATCACCCACAATCCTTCCCCCTTTTTTGGCATGTTTGTCCCACTTCAATGTTTCAGATCATCAAACTAATGTAAATGTTAGTCAGTGACAACACAAAATGCACTTTTTCAATGAAACTTTATTATTAAGGGAGAAAAAAAAACAAAGCTACATGGTCTTGTGTGAAAGAGTGGTTGGGCCCCCCTTAGCAATCAAGTGTTTGTGATAACTTGCAACGATCTCACACTACATCAAACAACATTAAAAGGGTTTTTTGGTAAATTTGTGATGGGCCTTAATGTTCTTTTTGTTCAGCAGTGGTTTTGGTGCTGCAACTCTGCCATGCAGGTCGTTTTTGTCACATTTTGCCCTGCATGGTGGATTAATGCACTGTCCTGTGATTTAGTCCCTTTTGTCATACAGTATACAACAACAGTCAAAAGTGTGGACACAGGGCCCTGCGGGTTTTTGGATTTTTGTCCTCCCTTAACAAGAAAAAGTTTCATTTAAAAGCTGCATTTTGTGTTGAGTTGTGTTGTTGACTAATATAGTCAAACTTGTCTTAGCGGCCACCTTTATAGAACGGCCACCTGCCTATAGCAGCCACTGAAAAATCCCCCGCAGCAAATTTACATGTTATAGACACTGTGTATAGCAGTCACCTGTCCAACGCGGCCAGCGGCCACCCATTTTGTCTCCCTTGGTCAATATCTGACTGCATATAGCGGCCAAATTACCAACTCAAGTAGAAGCTTCATGCACGAAAAAGTTTTTGTTTTTCAATCAATGAAGCCGTTGTGTGTAGGCTTTAATTACTGAGTCCTAGCTCAGTCACAATCATTCACAAGATCCACACAACCTGTCAGTTGTTCCACATAAAAAAGCAGTCTTCTTTTGAGCTTGCTATTTCCTGGTCAAACATGTAACTTTAAGAGCATGTGCACCAAAACATTACCGCAAAGTAGGCTGGAAACAGGACGTGCTCCCAGTGACGCTACAATAAAAAAAACATACGCTAGCATGCATGCGGCAGCGGGAGCAAAACTGAGTTGGGTTGTACTTAATTGAAGTATTTTAGAATGTACTCACGTTATTTTTCATCAATCCTCATCCACAAATCCATCAAAGTCCTCATCTTCTGTATTCAACACAAACAAAGCCGTCTTCTTTTCCGTTCGCTACTAGTCTGTTAACTTGTCAGTGTTATTCAGCTCCGAAGCAAAGAAGGAAACTTCTCCTGTTGCTCCTGCCAACTTTATTTATTGAACGCGGCCACCAGACAGCAGCTCAGAACACACACACATCTCTCAGCATCGTCTCTCCTTCCTGCTTGCCCACAAGGCAAAGGTTAAACAAGCCCCACTACATAGCTGTCCAGCCAATGCCTGTAAGAAATGACACCGTTTATTTCCTGGTGTGCACTGGTCAATACTGTAATGCCGCTTGTTGTGGGGAAGGAGAGACTCACGTCGCCGATGCACTTTAATGGCTTTATTAACAGCGGAGAACACTGCAGGACTTTACATCCACGCCAACATAAACACACTTCCCAACTCTCTCCAAACTCACAGCTAGCACTGAGCCTAGCTTTCCTGCTCGGGACGCCCACCGTCACTTCCTGATGAACTAAAGCTTTAATGACACTCTGCCGTATAAAAAGTAAATTATTAAAAACAAGCGTAAGACATTACTAGCACAGCTTTGTTCTGTGGGTCGTGGATATATTCTATCAGTTATTATTAAGCCTCTAGCTTCCTTTTAGTAAGTAAAAACCTTGGCTATGATTGCACTACATTGTCATGTAGACCTACAAAGTACACTTGGAAGAACAACAGGTGAATAAATGTATTGCAACTGATGTGAAACTGATGAGGGGTAGGATTAAATAAGTTCTGCTTCTTCCTACTCCTTTTTGGACAAGCAAAATTGTGAATTGTACTATGTGATGTGCTACTGTTTTACTCATATGCATGTTCAGGATTAAAACCATGAATCATGATAACAAGCCTAGCAGTGCTGTACAACTTTTATCTGCAGTCCACAGTGCCCTCTACTGGTCAACATTATTATTAATTCCCCCCCCCTTTTTTTCCTCTACTGGTCAACGTTCAAACTGGAAGCCAACCTGTCTATAGTGGCCACTTTTGCAGACTCCCTCTAGTGGCCGCTATAGACAAGTTTGAGTGTTTACGTTTGTTTGATGATCTCAAACATTTAAGTGTGGCAAATGGCAGTTTTATTCTTTAGAAGGCACAGAAAAGAGAAAGACGTGTGTTCATGCCTCATAAGGATTGTGGATGAAAGGCAAAATTCAAAAACGAAAGTGCACTTTTTAAAACGGCTTCCAGCCAATTTAAGGTGTGTGTCTGCAAGTCCATGTGCCACGGCATTCCCAGCTTGGTGTACCGTGACAGCACTTTTCTTGGGCAAGGCGGGGTGGGGTGAGGGACACAGGACAACCACACACTTACTCAAACTCTTTGATCCATAAAAGTCATCGCTTAACCCTGGGAAGTCCTAGGTGTCCCGACAGGTGAGAGCAGAGAACAAACACAGAAGAGAGCAGAGAGGACGAAGAGGTTAGTGATAGTTGGGCCAGAGAGGAAGAGGAGTGCTGTGTGTTTTTGTGGTGTTTTGACAAATCATCTACCCAAAATGTCTAAACAAGATTTGATTGTTCATGTCAGCCATGATGGAGTTACAGCGTCTGAGTGTGTTAGTGCGGCCAATAACCACACACACGCATACACGCACACATGCACGCAACCGCAGCCGTCCACTTCTCTGTGCCCGTGGACCCCAGAGAGGTGGTCACATGAGCAGCCTGCATGTGGACCCCTCTGTGGGGCCATGAGAGGGATGACAGCAAAGCATCCCTTTGGAGGTGAGTGGAAGGAAGGAAGGAAGGATGGATGGAGGTGGAAAGACAAACTAAAGAAGTATGAAAAAGGAGGGAAAAGAAAGGATGAAAGCAACGAGCCCACCCCCCCACAAATTTAAAATCACACAGCTGGTACTCACGTTCAGACTCCACCAACTCCTGCACAATATTCTCCTTGCTCTTGTAAAACGGGAACTTTCGCGACAGGTTGAAGCTTTTTTTGCGCTTTACTTTGACTGGCTGCTTTGTTGGTGTGGGGGAGGGGGGGGGGGGGGGGGAAGAGGAGTGGTGGGGAGGGAGATGAGGGTGAAAACAAAAACAGAATATGGATTTCAATGACAATACTCAAAAGCCATGCAAAACAATATGGAATGTAAGAAACCAAAAGAAGAATGAGAAAGCAGGTAATGGGTGGAAATGAATCATGTATTCATGTGAGGACACAGGCGGCCTTTGGTCAGCAAAAACATACACAGCTTGATAAATACATGAGACGTAAGGCTATACGGTATATTGGCTGGATTTACACTGCAAGTTTACATTTGCTCCAAGTAACCACTGGTGGGACGCTGGCACCATTTAGTGCAACACAGTGAACACCAGTACTTCAGATATATTGCATCTCATTGGACTGACGCTTCCCAACATCGTTTACGTGCAGGTGACCTCAACATTAGCACAGTTTTCCTTATTGTAAACAGACGACCAGATGCACGGCTTAAGATACCATTCAAATAACGATTTGATTCGATTCAACAGTTCCATTTGTTGATGTAGGGATGGAGTCTTTTCAGATGTGTAAAAGAGCACATCATGTCCCCAAGCATGCTGTAAGGCAGGGGCACAATGATTAAAAAATCTAATCAAATAAAACCCCAGGTGTGTCTGGGTGGGCAGGCTGGGACTGACAGGGCAGATGGAACTGTGTCACTTGAACCTTGCAGTGGAAGTCCAGCCATCGGGCTCTTGTGTGTAATCCGTATGGTTACGTGATCGCTCTTTGTGTTGTGGTCCCGTTCCCACACAGAGAGAGTGGGAGGAAGTAGGCCACCTCACTGGTGGTAGTAGCTGGCCCTCAAATGCTTACTTACCCTATTTGACTCAATCATGCCTGTCCGGGCGTGGAACTTGACTGTTTTTAACCTGGCCCGCTCTTTTTTCTCCACCCTGGGAAACGTACATTGAAAACAGGCAAAAAAAGAATCAGGTTATGGTCAAGTGAGTTGTGGCGACAGGTCTCCACATTGTCCCACTAGTGTACGACACGGTACGCAGGACATGCATTTTGCCCACATGGGCATGCATTGTCACTACCACTTCCTGCTTACGTGAAGCAGTGGTGGCATTATTTGGTCTCACATGCCCTGGTTTCATCCATTCCTCTATTTGCAAGGGAACCTACAAGATGTTGAACCTCAGAAGAAGCTCCCATTGCAGAAGAGTAAAGTAAAAAGCTGTATTTTCTCTGAGCTGCAGAAAGAGCAGCAAGAAGGCATAAACTAGAATAAAAAGAGGCACGGACAGTGTGGGAGAGGGAATTGCTGGCTACAAGACATTGCTTTGGGCATTATGATTAGTTACTGACAGAAATTCACAAGGAAGATCCAAAAGGATACAGAAATTACTGAAGAATGCCTGCAGCCCCACACAGTTTACCCATACTGACAAGGGCCCTACTTACTCATTCGCACACAAAATTGTGTACCACTGCTGGGACAAAATGCATGCACGTGTAAACGAGGCTGGAGCGTTACCTTTTCTTGCTGGGAATAACCCCAATCTGCTCGCTCTCCCCGTGAGGCGTCACCAGCCTCGCCTGCCACCACTCGTCATCTGACGCATTTATGACATGGAGGATGTCGCCGTAAGAGAAGCTGAGACCCTGGCTGGGCAGGCAGCTGTCCCTCGTCCGGTCGTAGTCGAATAAAGCTCTGTAAAGACAAAAGGCTTCCGTTCACCATCCAAAAACCATCACTTGTCATCGTGTGTAGGGCTTACAAAATTAGTCACCCTCCAAATTCTTTTTTTTAAAACCTTCACGCTTACTTTATCGGCATAGAGTGTGCTCTTTTGTGACAGTAAATATAAGGTATGTTAATTCAATGCAACAGTCCTTACATTTATTGATGCAATACACCACGAGCCAATTTCCCCCCCAGTACTTCAGAAAGGGAAGTAGCTTGGCTAACGTTTCTAATGCACACATTGCCACTAAATCCTTAACTGTAATGTGCGTGCTTGTGGTTAAGGAAGACAGTCACCAGTGCAATTCCAATTGCGTTATTAATATAAGACATTTTGTATGATACATATGTGGTGAACAGCGCCCTTCTTTACTTATGTTGTGTGTCTTGAGAATGGCTGCTGATGGTTAAGACGAGCTGGGAGCGAGAATAAATGTGACTCTCGTCTTTATTTTACTCAGAAGTTGCACGGCGTCAGCAGGGATCGTACAAGCGGTAAAACAGTCATACCCTCGCACACACACAACCGCGAGCAATGTGCAAACTCTCCTACTATACTTGCTAATGAGCGATCAAGACTTGAATGACTATTAAACATATTGCCTCATACTGGTGGTAAAAAATAGTTTGAAGTTACTTTGTGATAACAGTTGGCTGGAAGGTTGGACACTTCAAAATAAAAGACCTGGTGTAGACACTCTTAATAATGCCATAAAAAGGCTGTGCCCAAACTTCTGACTGTTATAGTATATGATAAAGGGACTAAATCGGAGGAAAGTGCTGCTTCCAACCCAGTTTTTAGTAAATGCGTTAATCCAATATGCAGGGCAAAATGTGGCAGGACGTAAATCTGCAGTCACCAATGGCCAACAGCATTCAACAGCTTAAAAAAAACCCCACTTCCCACTGGTTGACTGCAGGATACACGGACATGCAGTTATCTAGAAAATTCCATCCAAACTATAAGCCTGTCAAGTTTCCAGCTTCTATTCGCCAGGTGGAAAAAGAGTCAGAACCTGTTTGGAAAGCATGCATACTGGTAATGGCACCAGTCTTCCACTAAAGTATATAGTCGTTGTTGTCAGTCAAAACATGTCACCAACTCGTAAGATAGGTCACCTGGGCACTATTCATACCTGCTTTACTGGTTTAAACTCACCTACAAGGCTATCTCTAGGATGTACACTAAGGGTTCTTTGTTGGTCTCTCTACTTTTAGTGGAAAACAAAACCATGTGCGTCTTTTGTCTAAACAGCCTTCCCTTTAAGGCTGATGAGTGATGATGGGACTCATGGCCTCTACTTGTGTGTAACAGTGCTCATGCACGTTTTGTTTTGTTTCGCCCATTTCAAAGCTCACCTTGCAGGCTTAACGCCTCCACATTCCTGAGGCTGGGCTGGGAGGACATGCATCAGCTGGATAACTAGACAGCTTTTACAGCATTACTGTGGACTTAGTCATCTACACTGGAGCAGGCTAGGCTCTACCTGCCTCATACGGGCTGGGCAAGGCCCACTGGACCTGCAGTTCGACTACAATATGAAAGTAAAAGTTTTATCCAAGTCAATCTAGTGATGTATTGATTAACTCCTACTTTAGTGAACTCATCAAATAACTTTGCATTTAGTAGTGCAGTAACCTTCATCACCTTGCTTTCACATTTAGTAGCGCAGTAGTATGACAAGTACTACTGTCAGTCCACAGTAGTAATACACACAATGTCAGCCTGGAACTGCAACACTTTTAGTTCAGCAAGAACCTAAAAGTTTGCAAGGTTTTAGCTACAAACAATGTTGCTTTGGTTGTTTGTTGGCTTGGTATACAGGAGGGTTGTGAACCACAAAACCATGCCACCATAAATCTAAATCACCATTACACATGATTTTCCTAAAAAAAAAACCAAACAAACCGATTTCTTGCAAGCAAAACATATAGCCCTACACAGAATAAATGTAAATCTTATGCAAGCATACAAGCATTGCCATGTCAAAATAGAAAAATTAATCTCTTGTACAAAAAACCTCACATGCTAGTTTGAAATGAGCAGGCACGTTTCACTCAACAAAATGAACTTAGAATGTGTTTCATGAATTTGGCAAAATAAATGTTCAACTTTTGCTACTTGTTGTAGCTATAAATGATAAATGAGCTATAAATGATAATTCTGTTTAAAATTGAAATTAAAGCGTCAGGAAAAGAAAAGTGGCTAAACTGCCTTGAGTGCACGCTGAACAAACAACAAATTGAAGTCTGGAAAGAACTGTGAACAAGGCAAAATTACTCAAATTTTGACCGCGTTGTCTTTTGTACCCCTGGGGAGGATCAAAAAACCATCACAGCAGTTTTACATCGATTAGAAGCTTTAGATGTCGGTTTCGGTTATTTTTCAATGAATCGCTCAGCCCTGGGACCGGATATCCTGTTTGACAAGTGAGAGATACAGCTGCATGGGTATCAGCCTCCTGGATGGATAACAGCCAGCCATAAATCCTTAGACGAATGGATTGCAGAGACATGCACCGGGTATCGCAAGACAGGCAAAAGCTTAACAGTCTGTCTCTCAGGCCCTGTCCACACGGGAATGTTCTTGGGATTTTTTTTTTTTTTGGTGGGTTGAAAAAAAGTTGCGTCCACACTGTGACAGAGAAGTAAATAGTTGCATCCAGACGGGCACGGAGGACATACATAAGCAACATCTACGTGTGGTGATGGAAACACACATGCAGACGGAACCATGTGACACACCAAATTACACAAAAAGAAAATGCATGTGAAGTGGAATTACTTCTACGATTCATTTTGGAGAAAAAAACCTAAATATCAGCAGACTGTGGGCTGGGGTGAATCATGTCCGTGGAAATATTCAGATTTGTTGGCTTGTCAAAGCTCACTTCTGGTCACATGACGGCTACGGGTCTGTGACGCCATTGTTTCTGTAAAACAGCATTTCGGCCGTCTATACAAAAACGACAAGATTTTCCCACTCTGGAAGCAGTACAAACAAACAAACAAAAAAAACCTGTTTCAGGTCACCCAGGAGGTTTCCGTGTGGATAAAAGGCTGAAACCATAAAATACTTTGCCGTTTTGACCTGACAATGTTTCCGTGCAGATAGCCCTTAACCAACCAGCTCTGGACTGCCAGCAAAAGGACTGTTGTGCGTACTCCATACCTTAGCATGACTGAAGACGAGGATGGATGTAAATAGCATTAGCAGTGCTAGCTAGTCACTGGTAAAGCTAGCCATCTAATTGTCTTATTTATGATGTAATGTGTCAAACTAAGACAGGCACAACAACACAAACATTGGCATATAAAATATTCCCTTGCTTTCTTTTCTCTATGGTGTGCTGTGTGGCCTCTAATTCGCATGCATGCATGGTGCAAGTGTCTGACACCAGCTCGGACTGGCTTTCCAGCACGTTCTTGTGGAATGTCCTGACTGGAGAGGTGGTGTTTCTCATAACATACAACAGCTCAGCCGCCATTATTGTGAAACGGTGGAGGGTGGGATTGTGGTGCGATGTGACTTTCAGTGACAGTTGCACTGTTGTCAAGAATGTAAGTGTGTGCTTCCTTCCCTGAGCACTGATCACTCTTTACCTGCCACTGTCAGCATGAATGGAAAATATTTTTTCAGCACCATTAACCAGTCCCAATTCACTGTTTGCACTTGTGGTTTATTTTAGAGTAGCCTGGCGTGAACTCAGAGCTTTCACCATTTAATCTTTGCCAGGCGACAGTGTGGCTGCTTTTGACAGCTGGCTTTATCCCACAGCAGGCCAGCAGAGGTTCATTATGCAAGAGGTGTGTTACCTGACATAGAGGGAACGTTTCTCGCTGGTGCGCAGGGAGCCGGACCCTGAGCTCATGCTGCTGTTCATCATCTGCTCCCTCAAGTCGTGGATCTTGGACTCAAAGCGGCTGTACTCTGGAAAAAAAACAAAACAAAACAAAACAAAAAAAACCAACAAAAAGACAGCTGTTGTGAAACACACTCCCAAAAAGAGGGTCCTCAAACTTCCTGAGGGATGATCACATAATTCTCAGTCAAAATGTGCAAAGATGCCATAAGTTGATAATGTTGCCAGCCTGGAGATATTGACATGCATGCGTGTTTACTTTCCTCCTCTCTCTCTACCAAACAGACTGGATGACAAGAGAGTTCACTCTGTGCATATGTCTTAACACTTGGGCACGTTGGTTCTATAGCAGAATGAACGGAGTGAGTGAACCCTCCTGTTAGTCATTCAGTCTCTTTGTCCCAGTGGGGAGAGGCGGGGCGCTAGCAAATGTGCACTCACTAGCACAGCTAGCCTGCCTGTTGTGGATAAAAACACTGTCTGATATCAATTTAAGCATCGTCACTTTGTGACATGACAATGAAATAAATCACTCAAAACGGCGGAGCTTACGTTTCAGCTGCCGTGATTCCCTCATTGTCCACCCAACTAGCTAGCTAGTTTCTACCTTTTTCCGTTCTTTAGTAATCAGCAGTAGAACACAGGCAGGTTTCAGGAAAATATCAGTTCTCAACTAAAAAAGGGAGAAACCCAGCTTATGTAAACATACATACAACATAAAATCAGAATAATTTATTTACAAAATATAACACCATGAACTATTTACAATTTTCACATTTGGAACTGAACTGTGTGTGCGCATGTGTTAAAATGTCCCTACAATGCGTAACCTTCTGCAAGCTACACTCGTGTGATTTTAACGCTCACATGATCTCTGCTCTTATCAAATGCACTTCTGCCACCCTGTGGCCGTTTTTATGGCTTGAAATTGCTCTGAAGCTAAATGCATTCGTGGGGAGTTGCGTCATCACCTCTTAGCTTCTTGCGCAGAATAACGTATAAAGACGTATAAATATGTTGTTGGGATTGGGCGTTTGGGATTATCAAAACGTATAGCTATGTCTTTGGCATTGAATTGAGTTAAAGGTAAATAGCGTGTTCCACACAGTGTTGCTAGAAGTCAATCAAGGAAGTGTATATGCAAATGAGCTGATGTCTGCATTAACACAAAATGTCAACTTCAGAGTATTTCTGCATTAAGTGACACTCATTCAAATCAGAAATATTGTGATTTTTATGCAAGTGCAATTTTGAGTCCATTTCTATTCATTGAGGTTTTTCCTGTCTTTTTGTTTGTTTAATTTGTTTATTTTGTTTAAAAGCTCCTGACATTCCAGTTACAATGTTATACTCTTGAAAAATTAAAATAGCTTTTGATACGTGTACTTGCATTATTATGCCATATATTATCATTACATTCATTAAAAAATGGTTTCAAAATAATGTTGACAACAAAATAGGTTATCGGCAATAATTTGTGGGACAATTGTGATCCAGCAAGATTATTTATAGTGACAGGTGTAGATAACGATCACATGGAATAGTCGCCAGGAGCCAGCTCTCCGGTTTCAACGTAAAGTGTGTGTCAGCACTGAACACCGAGTGAATAATGGAAAGGCTGAATGAATCTTTACATTGATTAATGATGCTTTGTCACATATCAGTGATGTCCCATATCAGGTCATTCATTATACAAATTAATGAAGTCCAACATGGCTCTTTAACATGGTTCCAAAAAAGAAAAAAAGGGAGGTGGGAAGGCCACCAACAACTTTGACGGCGTTATCATTTGTCATAAGAGTAGAAATCCATTTGCACCTGAGAAAACAGGACTGTGATGCATGTCTCCACCTGAGCCGTCTCATTTAGAATGTTCTCATTAGCACGCCGCTGGAATAAGCTCCACCGCCGCAGCACGTAAACGAGAGCGGCAGATGCAGCTAGACAAACGAAACATGATCGTCCGACAAAGAAAGCAGCCCTGTGAGCAAACTACTGTACAGACCCTTTCCAAAAAATTAGAATGTCATGGAAAAGTTGTTTAATTTCCATAATTCCATTCAAAAAGTTAAACTTTCATAGATTATAGATTCATGGCCCACAATTTAAACGATTTCAAGTGTTTGTTTATTTTTACGTAATTGGGGCTTCCAGCTCAAAAAACGCACAAAACCAAGAATTCAAAAAATTAGAATACTGTGAAGAAATCACCATTTACTTCTCAGTTTTTGCAGGAAAAAAAAGAAAGAAATTAGGATCACATCAAATCAATCAAAATATGGTACTTTCAAAACGATATGTCAATCTTCAATACTTGGTTGGGAATCCCTTTGCCTTAATCACTGCCTCGATGCCACGTGGCATTGAAGCAATCAGCCTGTGGCATTGCCTGGGAGTTATGGAAGCCCAGATTTCCTTGATGCTTGCTGTCAGCTCTTTGTTGTTGGGTCTGGTGCCCCTCATTTTCCTCTTGAGAATACCCCATAGATTCTCAATGGGGTTTAGGTCCGGTGAGTTGGCTGGCCAGTCAAGCACTGTGATGGCATGGGCATCAAACCAGGGTTTGGTGCTTCTGGCGGTATGGGCAGGGGCCAGGTCCTGCTGGAAGATGAAATCTGCATCTCCATACAGATCCTCAGCAGAAGGAATCATGAAGTCCTCTAAAACATTCTGGTAGACTGTTGCGGTGACCTTGGATTTAAGAAAGCAGAGTTTACCAACACCTGCACCGGACATTGCACCCCAAATCATGACGGACTGTGGATATTTCACACTGGACCTCAGGCAACTTGGGTTCTGTTCCTCACCCGTCTTCCTCCAAACCCTTGGACCTTGATTCCCAAAGGAAAGGCACCCTTTACTTTCATCGGAAAAGAGGACCTTGGACCACTGGCCAACAGTCCAGTCCTTCTTCTCCTTGGCCCAGTGGAGACGCTTCCTACGTTGGCTCAGGTTCAGAAGTGGCTTGACCCGAGGAACCCGACAGTTGTAGCCCATCTCCCGGATGCGTCTGAATGCCTCATTCCACTCTTTCTGGATCTCTGCCAGATTCTTGAATCTTCCCTGTTTGATAATCCGCTGAAGCCCACGGTCATCTCTTTTGCTGGTGCATCTTCTCCTGCCACATTTTGCCCTTTCTCTAGACTTTCCATTGATATGCTTGGACACAGCACTCTGTGAACAACCAGCCTCCTTAGCTATCAACTTTTGTGGCTTACCCATCCTATGGAGGGTATCAATGATGGTCTTCTGGCCAGTTGTCATGTCTGCAGTCTTCCCCATATTGAACCCAACTGAGACAATTGAACCAAACTGAAGCAATTTAATGACACCTGGGGAAGCCTGTGCAGGTGATTTGAGTTTAGTAGATGATTAGTGTGTGACACTCAGTTTAGAACATTCATGCCCTGCAAAATTTGGGCTGATTTCTTCACAGTATTCTAATTTTTTGAATTCCTGTTTTCGTGGGTTTAATGAGCTGGAAGCCCAAATTATGTAAAAATAAACAAATAAACACTTGAAATGGTTTAAATTGTGGGCCCTGAATCTATAATCTATGAAAGTTTAACTTTTTGAATGGAATTATGGAAATTAAACAACTTTTCCATGACATTCTAATTTTTTGGAAAGGGTCTGTATGTGGTCAGCATGCAGTAGAATTCCCTCTAAGACGCAATGGGAATACAAATAGTCAGTTCTTGGGTCAAAACATTACATTACATGCAGGGTTCATCTTCTGATGATCACTGAAGGGAACTCTTGTGACGTACACGCGACATCACAACAACAGGTCCTCATTTTTAGTAAGTGTTGCAAAGATGCCATAAAAAGCTAAATACAAACAGAGCTGAGGTCTTTTGCACATTTTGCTGACTTCTCAAGTGACATCGTGCATGACAGAGGTTGTGTTGTGTTGGGTGCATGTAGAAGCATTGTTTAACAAAAATTGACTGCCTGAAGTCAGCTGGGATAGGCTCCAGCATACCCCCGCGACCCTAATGAGGAGAAGCGGCATAGAAAAAAGATGGATGGATGACTCGGTAGGCGCCTATGATTTCCACCTTAACGGAATTGGCCAATAAAAAGTGAGTCTACTGTTAAACACGGAATCTCACGGAAAGTGCCACAATGTGAATGAAATGACGTCATTGTCAAGAGAAGGAATGTTCATGTGGGGAAGTATTTCCCCAGTGGACTGCTCAATCGTGGCGGAATCTCATCACAAACACTAACCTGCCCCCTCCTGAACAAAACATGTCGAAATGGCGACCTGAAACACTGGCAAAAGTTAGCGAAAAAACTTGGAAACTCATCTCTTACGGCACGTGAATGGAAGCTAGCTGGGTTAGCTTAGTTTAGCTGAGCATGCTAGTGTGGCTCAGGCCGATTTCATGTAAGCCTGCGTGTTACCATGCCTGCTGACGTGCACGTTCTGAGTGGAAAAAAAGACGAGGGCAACGTTTATTCCTGCTCCCAGCTCGTCTTAACATTCAACAGACATTCAACACACAACATACTTCTGGCCTTCAAAATAAGAGCACTGTTTGCCACATCCTGTATAATTGTGTGCCATTAAAATAAATCTTTCATTAACAACACGATTGGAATTGCATGGATGACTACATCTTAACCACAGGCATGGGAATTAGTTTGTTGAAGATTTTGTAGCAATGTGTGCCGAGGCTGACATCCCATTAGAGAAGTTAGCCAAGCTACATCCATTTCTCAACTACTGGGCAAAACTGTCCAATGATTACAGGTGTCACAAGATCCCGCAAGATTAAAACATGACAGGATTTCCAATTTAGAAAAGAAATGTCTGGTGGGCAATAACTAGGCCTGGGACGCCAATAGATTAATCAATAAGACAACAAATAAAAATGAACTTGATCATTTTGTCAGCCTCAATACATCGCCAGTGTATTGGTTTCAGCACCTTGGCGTGTTTGTTCCATAAACCAGCGGCATGAACGGGGTCTGCCATGTACTCAGCCATGCAGTCTGTTTAAAATGAGTAGATTGCGATATTGTCACGTCTTATATTTTTTCATTGTGATTTTCCTAAAAGTAAAGTTAAAATCTCATCTCGTCCTCGTAGACCCAATCATGTGTATCGCCTCGTCTTGTGACATCCCTACCAATGATGTACTGCATCAATAAATGTAAGGATTTTTGCATCGAATGAATGGACAAAAAGGACACACTATGCTGGCAAAATAAGTGTAAAATGTAAAAAATGTAATTCTAAAAAATTTAAAACAGAAAAAATAAATTTGGGGGACAGTAGACTCCCAAGTTGTGTGTGACAGAAATATTTTCCCAAAATGTCGAATGTGAATTGTAAGACTTGTCTTCATTAGCCAACAAGTCCCCTGCTGTCTATACTTACGAGGCTGTCTAACTAATGTACGGTGTCATCAACAGCAGCAACACTTCCTGTTGCATGAACAAAAGCTCAAAGTGCATGTGTTCATGTCCCGAGCAAGCAGACAGGTATCCTTGAAAAACAAATATCCACGCCTCCGAGGAGGACGTCACAGGAGTTACTCACTACGCTAGGAGCAGGTGCATAAACAAACTGGAGGTCACTGAACCCTTGCCCCCCCCCACAGCTGAAACCTAAAAGGCAAACAGATCTCTATCTTCCCTCCCGTGGGGGCTGTTGCTATCTCCACCCTCCTCTGAGCAGCAGGAGGTACCAAGGTGAAGTAACCAGACACCAGCTGACAGCCACAACCAGGCAATGTGTTCAGCATGGAGGAAAAAAACAAACACTCAGGCTCCTCCACTTGGATAGAATGGAGCCCAGTGAGGGAGGGGCCTATGGACAAGACAGAAAGAGGCTAAATAGCTAAACAGCCACCAGCAACCTGAAGGCTGCCTGACATTCCAAAGTGATTCATGTGTGGACATTCAAGCAGAGCAGGAAGAGCCGCCACCAGTCTGCACCCTCCTCAGGGGAATTTGGGAGGGAATGCTCAGCTCCTGACTACCAACAGCTGCCAAGTCTCGCTGATAACGACAGCATCAGAACACAGACTTGCCTCTGTATCATACATCACAAGATGTGTGGAGAACACTGCAAAGCCACAATACACCTGTTATAAACAATACAGGTGGTGTTTCTTGGCCCAAGACAACAAAGGTCCAGACAGTAATATCACACATTTTACTAAATGCTGGACACCTTTTCATTACAAAACTATACAGTACAAAGAGGCACAAGTAACTACTTGCAGTGTTTTTCCAACATTACTGACATGACAGAGAAACAACGCATTATTTTGGTTACCTTCCTACCTACATGACACTATTAAAATGTTACAAACAGCTCTCATACCACACCACCAACCGATATGTCCCATTTGTTCAAAAGTAGTGATGAGGAAGAAAGGGAACACGACCAATTTGTATGCGCACCTGAAACATAACCATCCTTTTCAGTTCAGAGAAAGACATGTGTTCATGTCTCCTAAAGACTGTGGATGATGTAGACTTTTCCTTTAATTTCCTCAAATATATAATTCACACTGTACCTTTTGAGAATTGTATTTAAAATGACTTACTAGCAGTCTGCGGTCCGCTCCTCCCATTTTAAAAACCATTACAAACGGTTTACGCAAAAGCTAAGCAGTTACATACCAAAGTGTGATTATGGCGTAGTAAACATGATTGTGCAGATGTACCTAATGCTTTGGCCGGTGAGCGTACATCCGAGCAGCCTCATGTCAACGTGTGATCCGTCCCATATCAATTATTCAGAAGCACACCTTAGAAAATGCTGCGATGTGAAACATGAGGTCCTTTATTCACGCTCCGACTTCATACACGAGAGCTAGCTTACTTTTTTGACAAGAGGCCCAGTGGGAGGAATAAGACAGCTAATAGAAACTGGGACTATTCTGAAGCTGCATGTCCTCATTAGGCGTTTTTTTCATTTTATTTTGGGGGACGGTGGCTTCTCTTCTGATCCAGTTATGTAACACATACTTGTAATATGAGTATGTTTGCAGAGAGCTGAAGCCACCCCCCCTCCCCAATAACCTTCAGCGTGTGGATCTTTTCTCCATATGACAGTACATTTCTTACAGTATGAAAGATTTTAGTCTAATTACACACATTTGCCTTCCAGAAGTTAGTCAATGTTGAAAGGCTCCCCCCCACACTCCTTGAGTGTTATCTGGGCGCCTTGTCCATCATTAACTCATATTTACTCCCCCAACTAACCAACTGGTCGACCCAGTGTCCTTGAACACCACACTGGTGGTTCCTCCAGTGCCAACATTCAAAAGGGGAGACAAGATTCCACATTCTCCACCAGGCTGGGATGCCAGCATGTTCCTGAGGAGAGTCATTGGGTCAGCAGTGGGGCTTACAGGAAGTCAATGATTAGCAAGCACTTGTCTTGTATGTTTGAAGTACAGTAGTTAAATGTTGTACACAGATAGTGGCCTTCGTTCGCTTCCAAACAAGAGCCAGCTTCACAGCTGGTCAAGCTGACGTGTCATGGAATTACTGTATTACGCCTTTTATGGTCACACTTCAATTCTACAGGCTGCTTGATTCATTATGTTCATGCAACGACAGCTGAGCAACTTATACTTTTAACTCTTTAAGCTTGAATTATGTTTCAGGGCCACAACAAATTTTGCCAGACGATAATTGTCCCACAAATGATTGCCGATAAACGATATTATTGTCAACATAATTGAGACCTTTTTTTCATGAATGTAATGACAGCATAATAATGAAGGACAACGTAACAAAAACAAACTTGAATTTCTCAAGGGTATTTAGGATTGTAATTGGAATGTCAAGAGCTTTTACATACTGTAAAAATATATTAATAGGCAATAAAATAAACAAAAACACCCCAATGAAAAGAAAATTGACTCAGTCTCTTTTAGCAAAAATTGCACAAAAATAAAAACCACAACCAATCACAATATTTCAGATTTTGAATCATCAGTGTCACTTTCGTTACTATCTGAATATTGACATAAAAAAATTCCCGGAATAACCTGGAAATACTTCCTAGCTTGACTTTTAGCAACATTGTGTGTGGAATACGCCGTTTCCCTTTAATGAGGTGTAACATTTTGTGGGAGTTTGGTCAAATGCATGTTTTGGATGCAGCAAAATGCATTTGGTGCAGTGAGGTGTCACACTTTGGGAATCACGGCAGCTGAAACGTAAGTTCCGCCGCTTTGTATTATTTATTTGTCACAAACTTTTTCATGTCTCACTGTGACGAGCTAACAGGCAGAAACTGACAGCAGATGGTGTTTCATACACAACAGTCACCAAGGAGGTATGCCACACCATTTTCTCTTGTTTATTCCATATGCTTGCAGTATACAGTCAAACTTGTCTATAGCGTCTGAAAAAGTGGCCGCTATAGACAGGTGGCCTCTATAGACAGTTTGGCGTCCAGTTCGAATGTTGACCAGTAGAGGGGGTGGGGTGGGGTTGGGGGGGGGAATAATAATGTAGACCAGTAGAGGGCACTGTGGGACTGCGGATAAAAGTTGTACAGCACTACCAGGCTTGTTATTATCCACGACCCACAGAACAAAGCTCTGCTAGTAATGTCTTACGCTTGTTTTTAATATTTTACTTTTTATACGGCAGAGTGTCATTACAGCTTTAGTTCATCAGGAAGTGACAGGAAGTGACGGGAAGTGACGGTGGGAGTCCCGAGCAGGAGAGCTAGGCTCAGTGCTAGCTGTGAGTTTGGAGAGAGTTGGGAAGTGTGTTTATGTTGGCGTGGATGTAAAGTCCTGCAGTGTTCTCCGCTGTTAATAAAGCCATTAAAAAGTGCATCAGCGACGTGAGTCTCTCCTTCCCCACAACAAGCGGCATTACAGTATTGACCAGTGCACATTGTCTCACACCAGGAAATAAACGGTGTCACTTGTTACAGGCATTGCCTGGACAGCTATGTAGTGTGGCTTGTTTAACCTTTGCCTTGTGGGCAAGCAGAAAGGAGAGACGATGCTGAGAGATGTGTGTGTGTTCTGAGCTGCTGTCTGGTGGCCGCGTTCAATAAATAAAGTTGGCAGGAGCAACAGGAGAAGTTTCCTTCTTTGCTTCGGAGCTGAATAACACTGACAAGTTAACAGACTAGTAGAGAACGGAAAAGAAGACGGCTTTGTTTGTGTTGAATACAGAAGATGAGGACTTTGATGGATTTGTGGATGAGGATTGATGAAAAATAACGTGAGTACATTCTAAAATACTTCAATTAAGTACAACCCAACTCAGTTTTGCTCCCGCTGCCGCATGCATGCTAGCGTATGTTTTTTTTTTTTTATTGTAGCGTCGCTGGGAGCACGTCCTGTTCCCAGCATACTTTGCGGTAATGTTTTGGTGCAAATGCTCTTAAAGTTACATGTTTGACCAGGAAATAGCAAGCTCAAAAGAAGACGGCTTTTTTATGTGGAACAACTGACAGTTTGTGTGGATCTTGTGAATGATTGTGACTGAGCTAGGACTCAGTAATTAAAGTCTACACACGACGGCTTCATTGACTGAAAAACTAAACTTTTTCGTGCATGAAGCTTCTACTTGAGTCGGTAATTTGGCCGCTATATGCGGTCAGATATTGAGGGAGACAAAATGGGTGGCCGCTGGCCGCGTTGGACAGGTGACTGCTATACACAGGGTCTATAACATGTACATTTGCTGCAGGGAATCCCCCCCCCCCATAGGCAGGTGGCCGTTCTGTAAAGGTGGCCGCTAAGACAGGTTTGACTGTATTTTCACATGGCTTTGGCTTCAAGTCACTGGAGTCTGTGTGTCGTCACCCTCCACGTAACTGCACTGTTGCTGGTACGCCTGTGAATACTCATTTGCTGATACCCCTTTTGGGAGAATCACCCGTTTGTGTTTGCTTGCTTGTTACTCCTCATGACACTCGATAGCACCAACAAACATGCATGCACATGTCAATTTATCGAGGCAAGATGATCGAGTTTGTTTTTATTTATCGTGCAGTTTATTGATTATGGTGACAGGCTTAGTGTCAGCCCTTCTGACGCTATCTTGATCCTGTTGTAGCTCTTTGGCGGGTGCCGACACGTGACTTCAAAGTCTCCACCAAAACAACTCTCTGACTAGCTAGTTCAGTTCTGGTGTAGTAGTAGTCATTACGCAATCCGTACCAGAAACTCAATCGGTTCTATGCATGTGCAGAACGAGTCTACATGTGGTTGGCCTATTTTTTGGGAGTCACGTGTAATCTACGCCATCTGTTGATCTCTTTTACGCCACTTGAGGAGCGTAAACGTCAGGCAACAAGATTTCTACTATGCACGTGCAATGTACTTCACCCCCCACTGACAAAAACTCTTTTTTTTCTTATATCATATCCATGGTACATGGTACATTATAAGCCCTTTTTTCTTGGTTCCATAAATTATTTAAAGTTTTTTTGCCACTGAAAACGTGCAGACAAAAACATTTGCTAGCAAGATGTTTGGATGGATAGTATTTTTCGTTTAGAAGAAAAAGTAAGCTGAATCCTCAAGATGAATCTGTTTGTTTATTAATCCGTCTCTGTTTATGTTGTTTCCATGCAAATATCACTGCACTTTAGGGTCCGTTTTAGATAGAAAATACATGCGTAAATACAATAAACTAAGTGACCAAATTTATTGCGTATACGTCCGTGACGCATCTGCACACGCGGTACGTGCATTGCGTAGGGTGGTGCTTGGTGAACAAAGACGATAGAAGCGTCTGCATGCCAGCGAAGTCTTTTAAAGAGAGTGACTATGACAATAACCACCCAATATATTACATAAAAAGAATGGTTACTGACCATTTAAAAAAATAATACCACAGCACATGATGTCGCAGATGTGTTGTCGTAAAAATTGACGAATGGAGGAGGTGATGTAGGTCTCACACAGGCGTAGAACCAATGGCGTTCCTGGTATGGATTGTGTAGTGACAGGAGTAAACAATGGCGACTGCAACATCCAGATATAGAGCTATGAAAATGTTCTCAAATTCCGTAGTTTTTCTTTGTTTTTTTTGTGTTTTTTTACCTTTGACATTTACAGTGTTCTATCAGCATAGAGTGTACTTTATGACAGGAAATAAAATGTAAAAGCAAAAATCCTTCCACTTGATGCAATAAATCACTGGACAATTTTGCCCAGTATTTCAGCAAGGGATGTAGCTTGGTTAACCTTTCTAATAGGATGCCAGCCTCTGCACACATTGCTACTGAATCCTCAACAGACTGTAACTTGTGGTTAAGGAAGACGTAGTTGCTGAGGCAACTCCAATACCAATTAGACGTGGCGAACAGCGCTCTTATTATGAAGCACGGAAGTGTTTCGTGTGTGTGGAGAATGTCTGTTGATGGTTAAGACGAGCTGGGAGCAAGAATAAACGTGCCTCTCGTCCTTATTTCACTCGGAACTTGCACAACGTCAGCGGGCATCGTGAAACGCTCGCGGTAAACCATTACGCTGAAAACAACCACTTTCAGGTCAAACTTTTCAGGTCAAAACAGCCAAGTATTTTATCATTTCAGCCTCTCATTCACACAGAAACGGTACTTTGGGTGCCCTGAAACAATATTTTTGGAAAACAGCTTCCAAATATTGAAAGACATGTTATATGTAGCATTCTGGTCACTTGGAATGAGTAATGTTGTGAGATTACATTACCTTTCACACTGCATGGAGACTGACTACTGAGATGGAATGAAAACTAATTTTTCCCTCTCTCATTCCGTGTGGATGTGGTAAGTAATTGGCTTCTTTGTCCTTCTTCCCCACTCCTTTTGAAACAAGTTTAGAATAAGTAAATTGGAGAGGCTGACTAGTTAGCTCACTAGTTGGCTATGCTAGAAGCCGTCTGTTACGCCCCTGCTGTGATCCTGTTGCCTGCACAATAGGATGTAAACAAAGAAGAGTGTAAAGGTGACTACAAAGGTATTATTCTATGTCGAGAGGGCTCTAATATTGTTAAAACCTGTATTTAGAATGCCATAAATAGGTTTTCTATGCTCGAAGTACATACTTTTGTACATATGTGTTTCCTTGTATAGAACCAAGCAACTTTACCACAATAACGCACAAAAAACTGGAAGGAAAACTCAAAAGGCTCGACACGTCATACCGTGTTGTTGTAAAGGTGTGTTGTGACATGCAGTGTCACTCCAAGTGTGCAGACGTCTTTTAAATGTAATGTAAAAAGAGGTGAGCTCACCACACACACACACACACACACGCACACACACACAGCTACCTGTTGGACCACACCTGTGTGTGTCCCCACCTTACAGTTACATAACAACCATAAAGAAGCACTTTTAAATGCATATATTAAACACTGTGTTACTATAGGCTGCTACTTAATCCACAAGTGCATCGAGTAATCACTTAAATAAGGCGATTTAATCAAATCAATGTGCTTTAATTAAAAACCAGTGCCAAGCATAATCAAACAACCATGAGAATGAGGTTATTTCATCAAACAAATATAACATTTTAAAGTAAATTTTAATTGTGTTAGTGTTTCAAACAGAAGCTAACTAGCTAACACTTCCACTGACTACAGGTTACTACTGAATAAAGCACCGGTAACAGTCGCGGTCAAAAACACGTGCTGCCTCTCAATAAGCACAACATTTCTGTTTCTTTTTTTAAAGGTGTGGGGGTGTTAAAACGCGTCTCACCTCAAATGAACAGAAGCGGAAAGTTTCGCTCGTCAAAGCCGGTAGTTCGCTCGTCTTCACCCGGCCATGAGCGACTTCACGCGGCTTGAGCTGGGCTGCTGTTGTGCACGAGCCCATCCCCCATCCTCTCCATTGGCTCGCAGGCCGATTAAAGTTGCTCGCTTCGCCCTTTTTCCACCTTCGCCTCTTGAATAAACGTTCCTTCTTGGCGGTTTATTGAAATCTCCCCGTGTGTATGTGTATACGTATGTATGTCGGCGAGCTCACTGGGAGGCTTGGCAGCCTTCGAGTGCAGGGAAAGGGCAGCAGCCGACCGCGGTTCGTTCGTTTGCCCGCCTTACATTAGCCTGCTTGCTAGCAGTAGCACCGCCCCTCAACCGCAATATCCGTTCACGCGAGCCTATAGGGAGCTCCGTGCTCTTCTGAGGGCGGAGAGGAGCTCATCTCCGCGGTCACGCCAGGTAGAGCTGCTTGCGTTTAAATCCTAAATCCAGCCATTACGTTTTTTTCCGCTTCTATTAGTTGTGTTCTTGTATGGAAATATGTTGGGACACCAGTCAATAGTCATGCACTAAACAACACTGACGTTTTTAATTAATTATAAAATATATATAGGGAGAGAGTATATCAAGCCTTATATATTTTAGCTAGCAAGCGCTACAAGTTGCTAGGCAGTGTTTCGTAGAACATTGATTGGCCAATAAAAAAATGGCACGAGCCAACCACGCCCACTAAGGCTGTTTAAATAGCAACATGGGGCTGACAGTAGGACATTACTAAAACACTGATTAGAGATTATATAACGGATTATGAGACATATATTCATACCTATTAATTTTGTAAATATGTATGTATGTATGTATGTATGTACTTTATTTATCCCACAGCGGGGAAATTTACTTTTTTTTTTTTTTTTTTTTTTTTTTTTCAAATTTACTTGTTACAGCAGCAAGACATATACAGTAATACTTCGTTTATCGTCGTTAATTGGTTCCAGAAGTCTTAAATGAATTTCTTTGATATATGAGCCAATGTTAATTAATTGAAGATTTGCTTAGTTTGAGCAAAGAAAACCGGTTTATGACTTTCTAAATACAGGTTTTAACATTATTGGAGCCCTGTGGACATGAAATAACACCCCTACAGTAACTTTTACATTCCTATTATTCTGTGTTCACATCACATTGCTGAGGTTACAGGATCACTGCAGGGACACAACAGAAGGCCGGTGCTAGCACAGCAAGCTAGCGAGCTAACTAGTTAGCCCCTCCAATTTCCTTATTCTAAACATACGAAAATGTTTCAAACGCGGGAAGAGGACAAATGAGACCAAAACTTGTCTCATTTGTCTCCATGCAGTGTGAAAGGTCATGTAATCTCATAACATTATGGTTCCTAGTGACCACAACACTACATATAACTTGTCTTTCAATATTTTTTGACTAATAAGTCAACCACAAAACGGCCATTTATTACTTAATTATTATTTGAAAAAATGTGATATAGTGAGGGAGCAAACCATGATAGGGATGAAAGGGATTGCTGTATATATGTAAAATACTTTTAAAACATCCACATGGTGTGTTGCCCGTGCTATTGTTATTCTGACAGATACACCACATGGTGGGGCTGTTATTAAACCTCAGAGTTTGACCCCTAAGTCATATTTAAATGAGGGATTTCTCACACAGTTCATTGCACACCCACTGTAACTGTAACCCACTGTTTAGCCAAATTACCACAACATCTGGTACACACCTTTAGCGGACTGACAAGCACGTTTGTATTATTTGATTACAAGATTGGTGGAAAAAACATGGCTGCCATCAATCAAAACGTCTTAAATGTTGCAAATATTGGCCATAAGCCATTCACCATTTGTCTAATGATTAGAAAACTTTGAGGATATCTGTATTGCAACGTACAGTATGCTAGCATGTCTTTCAAAACACAACACATAGGGGCCGCCAAGATGGCGTGTGGGTTGCATGATGGTGTGCACTGGCTATGTACAGTCGTCCCTCGTTTATAGCGGTTAATTTTTTCCAGACCCAACCGCGATAAATTAATTTCCACAATATAGGATTCAATGTTCATAAATGGAATATTTTCTTAGTTAAAGCATAGGAAACCTGTTTATGACTTTCTAAATACGTTTTTTAACATTATTAGAGCCCTGTAGACATGAAATAACACCCCTATAGTCACCTTTACACTCCTATTATTCTTTGTTTACATCCTATTGCGCAACTTTTGAGACAGCCACTACCTAGCAAGCTAACCAGTTAGCATCAAATTTATTTCTTCTAAACTTAAGCAGCCAAAAACACACCACTTCCACATGGAATAGGAGGAGTACTTCTTTCACACTATCATGTGGGACATGCCATGGCTGACTTCATGACTTCATGCAGTGTTAAGGTAATGTCATGTATGCTAATGTCTCCATGTTTTGTGTCATTACTGCCACCTAGTGAGCACAATACTACATATCACTTGTATTTGCATATGTTTGGACAAATAGTGTACCACCAAACAGCCATCATTGAAGTCATTAATTTCTGAAAAAACGCGATATAGCGAGGGAGCAAGAATCGAAGCACGATATTGCGAGGGACGACTATAGCGCCGAAAACGTAATTTATAGTTATGTGAAAAAATGAGGACATCCCATTCCAAACTGGATCTGTTGATGCACATGTGGTATCTGATGTGTTTTGTTCTTTTAGCCTCTGGTGATGCGTACAACGTAGTTGGCTCATCAGTCAATCAATTGTAATCTCCACTCCTGTTGATGGTCGCCTTATCAGCGCATGTGACTCCGCATCACACAGGACGCTCTATTGCAGTGGCATGAAAACAGAAGTGGTACTTGGACACGAGGCTTACCTTCAGGCCTGTACTGAGCAATGATGGTGACGGTCTGTCCGGCTCTCTTCAGGGCCGCAGCTGCTTGCTCGTGTGTCGCATTCCTTAGATTGACGCCATTCACCTGCAACCCAAGAAATGGGAATCATCTCATCATGTTTGCCCAATCCTTCTCTAAACATATCTGTACAGTATATTTATTAAAGGTGCCATATTACACTATTTCTCACCTATTTTAAATTATTTAAAGTCTTAGACGTCCCACAATAGCGTGTTGGCCAAAATACCACCTTGATGCCGGAATTGTGGCAGTTTAAAAGTGCTTTTAGGAAGCCCTACTGGGAACACGCTGTTTTTTGTGTCTGTAGCTTCAATGCTAATGAGCTGTATTTGTCCACACGGTGTGTGTCTCCAAGAAGTGCTATTGTGTACTTTATGTCAAAAATAATCTTCTGATAGAGATTTGTGGGAAGACGAGGCGGTCCGTGGCTCAAAAAAGGTCGGGGCCCACTGTGATAGACCACCCGGTAACATTTTCATCCAGTCTCGTCAAGGAAAACTGACACACGACTCGTCACGTTTTAGTCACCAAAGAGCCAGGATTAGCTCGTCACCGTCTTGTTTTCATCATGAAAAAAAGGTTCGTCAACAAAATAATTGAGTAAATGTTTACTGCAAATGAATATCGGCTCCCTGGTTCTTGGGAGCCGATATTCATTTGCAATCAACAGTGTTGTTTTCGTCAACAATGACGATGACGAAATGACGAAATAATTTCGTCCGCCTCTGGTTCTCAGTTGGAAAAGGGTAGATTACACTGTATGTAGCCAAACTGTAGTACTGTGCAATGCTTTTGTACAGTACATTGCTTATACTGTAGTGTGTTTCGCCCGTTTATTGAGCTTTTTTTTGTATTACAGTAGTACCTCGCATAACGTAAACCTCCTTTTACGTAAATTTCACTGAACGTACAGAATTTATGTAAAGTTTGAGCATCGTATTACGTAAGAAATTCCATATAACGTAAAGCGTCAAGTCGGTGCAAATTCAGAAATTCGATTTGTTTAGCGCTTGGTGACGCCTTCTGACGCTTCACGCTCTCATTGGCTGATTATCAGGGCACCGGCTCCGCTTTCATCTCATTGGCTGATTATCGGGGCACCACCTACGCTCTCATCTCATTGGCTGATTGTCCCTTCAACTTCCTTTCCTCTTCATAGTCCCCCTGAAACTAACTTATAAACAATTAAGTTAAGTTACAAATTAACATTTTGCACACAGCATTATCGTGTAGCGCGTGTGCGTTTGTCTGTGAGACCAGCTGACTCTTAGACTCTTTGAGTCGCGTTTCGACACAGGCTAGTCCTCCTCCTCCCTCCTGCCTCCACTTGTGTGCTCCTAATCAAGACATCTCATGAACGGTAGGATTGTTTTTCGGTTTTATTCATTTACAGTAATCTTATTTATTACCTTATTTTATATTGGAATGTTACTCTACCATGTTTATGCTAACGTTTTATAATATTTTCCCACCATATTTGGTGGACTTTGAATATTCTGAAGGGCCAAGGGGTGAGTTTGGGAAGATCTTGGAACGGATTAAGCTATTTACATGTATTTTACGCTTCGTATAACATAAAAACCCTATAACATAAAGGTTCTCGTAAAGGATTATTTACGTTGTAGGGGCGTCTACTGTCCTATGAAGCAGGAGAAGCCTTTTTTTTAACTCGTACCTTGTATAATGACAGTAAAGGTATTCTATTCTATTCTATTCTATTCTATGTATGTAAATGTATGCCATATAACCGTATTGAATAGCTGCATTTCTTTTGCAATGTAGCGAGCAACACTGTCTGTGAGCGTGCACTATTTTGCACTGTTTTGTTTATATTTGCCGACAAAACGCCAAGGAACCCTCCATTAGTATTTTTTTTCTCCAGTTGAGAAAATTGTCCGTGTCGATTGTCGGTGTTGATGCGCTCGTCGTGTTCATTCTGTCTAAAACCAAAATATTCCCTCAGCTCCCCCAGCCACAGCTGTCGGCTGTGGCATTCACCTCAGAAACCATCGCTTCTGCGCCTTGATTCATGCTAGCGTATGTTGCCTCACGAAGCTAACTGCTAAACCCTCTGTATCCACTCGCTGGTAGGCCCGCGTCTTCAAAGAGGCTGAATGCGATGAGGGTCCACTCTGTCTGTTCATTCCACTATAGAACCAATGCACACAAACGCATGTAGAGTGAACCCTCTTGTCTTCCAGCCTGTGTGGCACAGAGAGACGAGCAGGAGAAACGCGCACAATCGAGGGCGTCATAATTATCAACCTGTTTTCGATTTATCGATTGTCGTGACGGGCCTAGTTGTCAGCCTCCTTGACTACTAAAAGCCCTGAAAAAAAGCCTATTGGTCGATCTCTACTCGGTAACATATTATTGTCAATCCAACATCCTTAAAAAGTCCCTTTTGCGCTTTTAAGATTAAATAGAGTCCCGGCCCTTAAACCAAGCTAGTTTTTCAAGTGAGGACAGAAAGAGTGTTGCATGTTAATAAAATACTGACAGACAAAATCCGGTCTCCTCTCCGCAGCTCGCCGCTCAGGTCAGCCGGCCCTCCAGCCAGGATGAAGGAGACGAAGATGCCCTCGCCATCCTCTCCGCCCACGATGTTGAAGCCCAGCCCTGTGGAGCCCTTGTGCAGCAGCACCTTCCTTGGCTCCCTGCCACCAAAAAAAGAGCGACAATGTCAGCGTGAAATGCAGCAACACTAAAAAAATGCAAAGAAAAAGGTCAAGGAAGGGTATTCCAGACAGCAATTTAGACTGCATAATGCTACAGTGAAGTACTGAAGGTTACACCCTCTCCTGTCCTCCGTGTGAAAAAGTATGTTAAACACAACAAAAACCATCATGCGCTTCAACTGTACAATGCATTGATTAGGCACTCAAAACATCACTCAATGTTGATTTTCATAGCATGACAAACCACGCAAATAGCCTGAGATCCATTGGCTGGATGCACACACTTCACCCCCCACTCGTATGAACGTACGCCCATCAAATGAGACACATCCAGCTCGGCAGACCCCACTCCATCTTTTGCATTGACCGCGATGACTCATCCTGTCAGAAAAGGCTTTTTCAGACCACCTCTTTTTTAAAAGATGCTTTGGGAGGCCAAACTGCCGCTGTGGTCAAACACAAACACACACAGTAAGGAGGCCCATGCAGCGCTGGCCTTGCACGCACTCACTTAATATACAAAGGCATTCAAAACAACATACATTCATGCTCGTTCGTATGCATGCATGCACACACGCACATTCCTTTCTGACACACAAACACTGCATGGCTCCCATTAGTGGTTTTTGCCTGCCTTCTACAGGAACAATTCCATCTCAATCCCAACTGGCTGCGCTCTAACTCGCTATTAAGGCCATGTTTCCCCTCCCACTGATGGCAGCATTCCAAGATTTTTAAGGTTCATAACATGACTGCCTGGAAAAAGCCTTGATTAGGCTAAACTCAAATAGACATTAGGTGAAAGTAGCACAAAAGCCGCAACTCATAGGATCATTTAAAGGAAAAGTGCTCTTTTTTTGGTATTTTGCTCATCATCCACAGTCCTTATGTGGGACAAATGAACAGATGTGTTTCTCTCAGTGAGCGCATGACCACCGACGACCAACACGGACAGAAAAGAACTACAGATGGAGGTGCCGCGGCAGCAAAGCCTTCGTCTCGACAGTCAACGCTTGCTGAGGCGTTTGGTCGGCTAAGTAAATATAAACAAAACAGTGCAAAATGGTGCTCGCTACATTGCAAAAATATACATACAGGCAACTTCAGTGTCAAGCTAAGGTGGCTCACACAGGTACACTACACTTGAGTACCATCTAGTGGTTCAAATGTGAGTTGAACCAACTGTCATGACAATAATTCATGAAAAAATGGTCTCAAAAAATGGTGTTGATAATATTATCGACAATAATTTGTAGCACAATTATCAAGCAGCAAAATCTGTTATTGTGACAGGCCTATGCGTAACAATGTTAAAAAAAAAAAAATGTTCCTGTAGCTTGGTTTAATATGCAGCTCACATTATGGAAATGGAGCGTTGTTGCCGCTTTTTGGAGGTTTTGTCAGAAGGCTTAATAGGCGGAAAAGGTGCGTCCCATTACATGCACTCTTAGCTGCCTCTTTTTAGCTGTTTTTTTTACATCTTTAGAACACACAGAAAAAAGGAAGACGTGTGTGTTCATGTCTCACATAAGGATTGTGCACTTTTCCTTTAAGGCCATTTTTTCCCTCCCTTCTGATGGCAGCATTCCAAGATTTTTAAGGTTCCTACCATGACTGCCTGGAAAAAGCCTTGATTAGGCTAAACCCAAATAGACATGAGGTGAAAATAGCACAAAATGTTAGTTCATAGTTTGACAGGAAGCCTCTTCTAGTGTGACCCTCTAAGACAGGTGCGTCCAAAGTCTCTTTTTTTTGGGCCCTGACATATTCTTAATACGAAAGTAAACACAGCCTGTCAGCTGTAACGCAGAGCTGAGTTCCATCGCATTGGTAAGTTAACAAACAATTGCAAATAAAGTGGCCCCCAGTGGAAAAAGACACCCCAATTTAAGAGCACCGAGTAAGATGAATACCACCATGGATCCACACATGCATGCGAAATAAAAATAACAGATACGTATCCATGGTTACCTGGGGATCCGCATCTGATGGCCGCTTCTCAAAGAGCATTTCCTAAGTGCGCACTGAGGCCGTCTCCTCGCCAGCGACATGGAGGACGAGATGTTGACAGTGAACATGGTGGCGGTGGTTTGTCTCCGAGTTACCAGGCGACCCCTCCCACTACCGCCTCCCCTATTCCAATCTGGCCTTTTGCTCTGAGAGCGCCGTCACTTTAAGACGTTCCGGGGCCGGCCTGGGCCATATCTCATGCCCCGTGTCCGTTGATGGGAACCAGCTCCTCTCTCAGAGACAAACACTCACTTCGCATCATCACTAGTGAGGCGAGGCTTAACACTTTAACCCTTTAACACACCCAAAAAGAAGCCAGGCTCCTTTACATCTGCAACGATGACCACCGTGCTTCTTCCTCACCTTCCTCTGGTTCAGCACAACAACATTCCTATTTGTCAGATCTTTACTCTTACACGATATTGGGTGAACAAGAGGCTTGCTTTTCAACATTTTCATTTCTCTGTCATAGGCCACGTGCTAAACCCCCCCCCCCCCCCCCCCCCCCCCACACACACACACACACAATACATTGTTTATTCACCCCAAACCTCAACAATAACAAGCTAAATAGCGTACATACATCAGAGCGGCCCGTGAGTTCAACCCCAAACTTGAGGGCAGCTAACATCACTAAAAACAGCACAGCACTCCTGTCGTATAGACGATCTTCGACCTGCTCTCTGCTGCAGGTGGGTAAAAATATCAAAGTGCTCCTGTCATATCGAGCATCTTTGATTAGTGTTTTGCAGCATGTCCTTATAAACACAGAGCATCTTTGACGAGCGTAAACATATTGCTCCTGTTTTTATTTATGACTTTTCAATATTGTGGCCCCCGTTTGTGGAACAGTCTGCGGGAGGACTGCAGAGAATCTCTTTCATCTGGCTTTTATTTCATATTTATTCATTTTACTATTATTTACTATTTACTTTTCTGTTATTTCTAGGATTATTTCATTTCTTTATTCTATTTAGATTTTATTTGGGGCTGTCAAAAACAGCACATTAGCAGCGGTAACTCATTTATTTAATTAATTACGTTAAAATGTTTAGCATAATTCACACATTTGCATCATGTCGAGCCACACATCCCTCTTACGAGGGCGGACGGGGGCATGGTGTAGCGTCCCCACACAGTCACACAGAGTCCGACACTCTTTTATAACTTTATTCTGAACCCAACAAATCAAGACGAACATGCCATGCCTGAGATCGAGTGGAAAAAAGGTTCTCCTCTCATTCCGTGTGGAAGTGGTAAAGTTTTAACTTCTTTGTCCTTCCCCAATCCGTGTGAAACACTTGCTTAAGTTTAGAATTAGTCAATTGGAGAGGGCAGCAGCCGTCTGTTATGTCCCTGCAGTGATCCTGTAGCCTGCGCAATGTGATGTAAAGAAAGAATAGTAGGCGTCTAAAGGTGACTATAGGGGTGTTATTTCATGTCGAAAGTCTTAAACAAGTTTTCTATGCTGTAACTATGAAAATATTCCCTTTATTCATATTGAATACTACTTAGCGGAAGTTCACTTATCGCGGTCGGGTCTGAAACCAATCAGGCGCCATAAACGATGGACTGTAGTTGAATATCCCAGTAGGAGGCCAACAGATTCTTTTTCCTGGGCACATCACTGGTTGCTAGGCAGAATTCACAGAGCACCATCATCATTACTTGTGTGCTAAAGCCAATAAAATCATGCAGTTTCCTTGGCAACCCACAGCAGAGACGGGACACACCATAAGGAGTTGAACCACTACTCTGTATCAAATATAAAATACAGACATGACACAAGCTTTGTTTTCCTACCAGGGCGCCATCTGCTAGCTGGTTGAGTATGGTTACCATGCAGCCCCTCTTGGATGCCCTTTCCCTGTTATCCATGGCAGGAATGTAAACAGCAATGGCGGCTGGAAAAAGAATTCATCCCCTCTACACACCTACATGCCTGCGTGGTAGTTGCTAGTCCCCCCCACCCCTTAGGCGGTTTCATGTTTTTGCTGAGCAAAATAAAAAAGACCACCGACTATGAATGGATATTTGGACTGCGGGGTTCAGTGTGTCACGCCGTCTTGGACTCAGTCCAGCCATTGGCTCTGCTCAGCTGATTAATGGTGGACACTGCAGATGGACGCCATTTTCCACAGACAGATGCCGTGTCTTGCAGCACTTTATCCCGCCCCCCGCCCTGCAATGGAAGAGATGCTTTTATGTAGAGAGCCAGATACGATCTCAATGCTGCTTTATCTTCTCTCTCTTGTGTCTCCCTAGCCCGTTATTTTCTTCTTCTTCTTTTAATTTGACATTTGACTCATTTAAATTTCATGCCTCTCGCTGTGACTAAGAATAAAGTGCGATGACTGATTAACACCTAAGACGAGCGCTCGGCTTAATTTGCTGTGATTACTTTATGTCACCCCCACTCTCTCTCTCTCCTCCCTGCCACAGCTTTCAAAGCTCCCAACCAGAAGGCCAAAGTGCTCCACCGTATTGATGTGTGAATTTGACGAGTCAAAAGCTTTTTTTTGTATTTGTGTGAGATGTTTCAAGTTACTGATTAGCTCACCTGCTGCTACAATCGTCAGGCCTCTGTTTGCTCAAACTCAGCCTGTAATGCTGGTGCAGTAGTGTAAAAACCCAGCCTCCATGAACGCCTCTGCCAGAACAAGATGGTAAACACGGTTTAAACCGTCTTTTCCGCTGTCGGCACTTCAATCCCGCTATGCAGCCTGTCCTCCTTCTCCGTATCTCCGCGGGGATCTCCGGACGCTCGGCGTAGCCAAGGGGTGTGAGGCTCAAAGCTAACAGCTGCTCCCGAGTGTAAACAACGGAGCCGTGAATGAATGAGTTTCCCACAATAAGCAACAGGCAAGCTACAAATGTAACACGATGAACATCCATAACTGCACACTTGCTTAAGGGGTCGGTATGGCACAACAAACAATAAAGTACGACGAAAGCACGAATAAACACGAAAAAAGCAGCGGAAAATACAGAGCTGCTGTAACTAACTATTATACTAATAGGACCAAACATGATTTACAAAACAGCACAATATACAACCCTACGTTGTGCATGGCAATGTGTCACAGTATAGCAATGCATAGCACGTACTGTATGTGTGTGTGTGACATTGGTGCTGGCAGCATGCTTGATGAACACCTGGGGTACATGGCCTCCTTCCCCCACACACCCCCATCATGACAGCTGCAGGACTGTCTACTGCAGCTAACTGGTGCAGGCCCCCTTGTTACATTTATGGTCAACTTTGTACATACAGTATAAGGAGCAGCAGGCATACACACACACACACACACACACACAGTTTGACACTTATTACATAAAAGCTCTCACTCTCTCTCACACACACAAGGCTTCACCAGGGGATGGAAAAGGATTAAATGGAACACAGTTAACAAACATTTAGACATGTCTAACAGGGAAGGGACACAGGCAGATATGCTGTTGTTATAAAATTAGAAATATCATACTACCCCCTTCAGTAGGAAACTTGGCCCGAGACAGAAGCTTTAGGTTTTATCGACGCCTCCTGACGGATGGAAGTGAGCAGCTTGTGGGAGTGTGAAGCCCTTCTCAGCTGCACTCTTCTCGCAGAGATGTGTGGTTTTGTTTTTTTAAGAGCAGGTACCACTCGGGTTTAAACTTGACGGACAAATCCAGACTAAAGGGTAGAAGTGAATATCTGTTTGTTTCACCATCTTACAAGCAGAATGCGCCCACACTAATTTTGTGATTAGCTAAAATCTATTTTATTTTATTCTTATTTTTTTTTATGAGACGGGAGAGTTTGCATGTTCTCCCCGTGTGTGTGTGGGTTTCCTACGGGTACTCTGGTTTCCTCCCACCCACATTCCAAAAACATGCATGCTAGGTTAATTGGCCACTCTAAATTGTCCATAGGTATGAATGATTTGTCTATATGTGCCCTGCCATTGGCTGGCCACCAGTCCAGGGTGTACCCCGCCTCTCGCTTGAAGTCAGCTGGGATAGTCTGTGGTTGCCAGTGCCCTGTACTTTGCAATGGTTTGTTGGGGGAGCAGCACCAACAAAAAGGACATAAACCGGATGGACGAACTGATTCGGAAAGCCGAACAAGTTATCGGCACTCAGTTGGAGGCGTTTAACAGTGAGAGACAGGACGACATTGGACAAACTGCTCTCCATCATGACAACCCCACCCACCCGCTCCATCGGACAATAGAGGGGCAGCAGAGCTCATTCTCCAACAGACTCCTCCAGTTTCGGTCCCACAGTAAATGCTACAGGACTTCATTTATTCCACACTCCATCCAGCTCTACAATACCTCACCTGTCTAACGAGACGAGACGAGACTTTAACATTATTTTTAAGAAAAGGACAATGAAAAAAAAAAAGACAATATACTGCAATCTACTAGTAGAATTTCTACTAAGTTACAGTCTTCTGCACTTTATGTGTATGCTATTGGCCCCGCCTCCATCCACCGAGACAAAGAGACTGTATGACTGACAAAAGGGCTATCTCCGTTCATGCCATCGTGCTATGGAACAAACGCACCAAGGTGAGTGAATCCTCTTCCTCCCTGTTTGGTGGTGAGATGATGCAAACAAACACGCAAGCACATGGCATTCTATTGAGGCCAGCAAAATGATCAAGTTCATTTCCATTTGTTGTGTGTTTAAATCATGTATTTATTATCGTCCCAGGCCCAGTGCCCACGAGACATTTTTTTGTGAATGAGAAATCTTGTCACCTTTTAAACTCTCGAGATCTTGTGACGGGCTGCACACTGGCCAAGTGGTTAGCATGTTGGGCACACAGTCAGGAGATGGGGAAGATCTGGGTTGGAATCTCCATTGGGCATCTCTGTGTGGAATTTGCATGTTCTCCCCGTGCGTGGGTTTTCTCCGGGTACTCCGGTTTCCTCCCACATTCCAAAAACGTGCATGTTAGCTTCATTCTCTAACTCTAAGTTGTCCATAGGTATGAATGTGAGTGTGAATGGTTGTTCGTCTATATGTGCCCTGCCATTGGCTGCCAACCAGTCCAGGGTGTACCCAGCCTCTCACCTGAAGTCAGCTGGGATAGGCTCCAGCATACCCGCAACCCTAATGAGGATAAGAAGATGGATGGAGATCTTATGACACCTCTACTAATGTATGAATGAGTTCCTCGATGCAATTAATAGGCAATTGAAAAGAATGAAATCACGGGTGGGCAAACATTTTGACTCATGGGCCACATTGGGTTAAAATATGTGGCCGAAGGGCCGTGCCTATATGGGTAGTCATCGAAGAGAATGACATACTTACGGTGCAACGAAACAAAAACAGCAAGTTAAGACGCCACATACAGTACATCAACTACTACCAGTACGTGGGTGATAAACAACAGCTACACGGTAAACATAACATGTAACTTAAACTGTTAGTTACAAGTGCCCGCAAGGCATGCTGGGTAGTGAGGTGGCAACAACAATATGGGCAATGAACAATAAAACATTGGATATCAAGAGTATGTTAGCGTCCCTCCTTGTTTACTTCCCTGACGACCTCCTCAACATATTTTGCACTCAGGCAAAAATGGGACAAACAGGGCAAAATGTTGGGAGAGAGAGTACCACAAGCTACCCAGCATGCAGGACTATATGGGTGTAATTTTGGCATGGGTATTTTGCATAGATATTTATTTGTATGCACGCATGGTGCAGCAGGTAGGTTATGTTGTGCGTCATGTGTTGTGTTGTTTGGATCGCCTTTTTGTACAAGCTACAGATTGCATCTGACCATTTCCTGTGCGACTCAAGTGTGCCACCATAGCACTGCGAGTCTGATGTGGCCCGCGGACCGCAGTTTGCGCACCCCTGGACTAAATCATGCAAAGTAGCTCAGAGGAGGGGTAACACTGACATGCAAACATTGACAAAGGCAAAGAAAAGATGAGAAATCAGCGTGAATATCATCCTGACATGCGTTTCCTGACGTTCTCGTTTAGTTCCTGTCCGTTGCCACCCGTCTCCTCACTTCTACCTGTTGTATGCAAATGTGCCTCAACCTCTGGGCTGCTTCCAGAGAGGAGGGTTAGCTAAAGCAAGGCGTGATGGACTAGGTTAGTACCTGCCAGAGAGGGGGAGTAGCGGAGCTTGGCACAAGGGTGCAGGGGAAGGACAGAAGCCTCTGAAGAGAGCCTGGGGCACCTTGCCGTCCCCAGGTTTGTGGATGACACTGTAAATTGGCTCAGCCCGGCTGTGGGGGTACAGGAATCACAGTGAACGGGACAAAAGTGTAGGACAGAAAAGAAAGCACGCATACCGACAAGAGATGCGACATACATGTACACAAGTGTCACAGGTTATGTGGACAGCTCGCACAAGGACATCAGAGGAGCACGAGACCAAACACACTCATCAGCCTCATGCAGCCACACACAGGGAGCCTCCTCCTCCCCAGAGCTCTGGGTTAAAATGACTCAAACCCCACCGCCACCCCCCAAGAATGCTACATCTGATCCAGTCCTTGGATAAGAGGTCAAAAGTTAAAAGGCAGTCATAACAGGAACAAGAAGTGACAAGATGCCTCTCACCACACACTGTCCAGCTTTGTTCCAATGCAGCACAGACCCCTCCCGTGAATTTAAAAATGTACATATAGCTGAACATGTGTGTTTTCTTCACTAAAGAACACAGTGTGACGACACCGGGACGACAACAACTCAAAGGAGGGCCACTGAGAACAGAAAGGAACCCATGCACAACAATATAAGAGGGGGCTTGACCTTCTGTCTCCACATAATCAACGTAAGTGTGAGTGTCACTAATGCGGGGGGGGGGGGGGGGGGGGGGGTAAACGAAGCAGCCAGCGACCTACCTTGTGAAGTCTTCCTCCCCCAGCATGTGGCGGGGCACTGGCGAATACCTGGACGGGGTGACCTGGGGAGGCGGGTAAGCCGGCTTGGGTTCCATGGCGCCCATGTAGTTGTGGCTGACGTGGTTGTCCATGGTGGGGAAGGCTGGGGGGAGGGCCAGGCCAGTAGGGGGGAAAGAAAGAATGATTACACTCTAAGCACTACCGCTCTTTCCTCCCCAGTAAATCCACGTCAAATCCCCCATCATGTGACCATGTGTCGGTGAGCCTCTGACATGCCCCTAGATGGATGAGTCCACGCCCCCGTATACGCCCACCACTTCACAGACGGCAGCTTTGTAAATTGAAAACAAAAAAGGCTTCGCTACACATTTTAAAATAAAGCCAGGAGTTCCAGCAGGAAGTATCAGACAGGAAAGCTGTAAGTAAATCCACTTTACATTACAGATGCACAATATCTTTTTTTAAACCAATACCGATAACTTTGTGCTTCTTAAGACCAATATGGTACCGACAACTTTTTTTATTGATACTTTTTCCACAAAGTAGGATTCCCTCATGGAAAAAATTGAATATTTTGGTAATTAGAGCAGAGAAAACCTGTTTATCACCTTCTAAGTACGCTTTTTAACATGATTAGAGCCCTTTAGACATGAACTAACACCCCTATGGTCCCCTTTACATTCCTGCTATCCAATATAGTTGACGTCATAACAAAAAATAAGACATAAATAAGACTGGCGCTCATGTCTGTTGCAATAAATGTGTTCTGGACATGTGGCCAGGATGTGACGTCAGAGCATCAGAATTGAGTTTTAGCTGGATCACACCCACAGCAGTAGCCTGCGTTGTCAGTATTATTAGTGATGCATGATATATATATTTTTAAACTGATTCTGATAACTTTCTGCTTTTCAAAACAGATGATACTGGTACTTTTTTATATCTACTTTTTAAAAATGTAGATGGAAGTGTAGTTTGTGCACACGTGGAGGTAAGAAGGACTGGAACTAATTAGTACATGTTGATTAGTCCTAATGAAATATGATGACATCACTACTACCACATCACTACTATCAGGAGAACCAGAGTATAGAGGGGGAGGAGCCACCTGCTGTGGCCCAGCAACATGCACTGTATTCGGGCACACACTCCGAGCAGCCTTTTGCACTTTTCAAACGCTGCAGCGCTGGCGTTTCAGGTGGCTGAAAAGTTTTTTTTGTGTGGTTTATGTTGGTATAGTTGTTTAGATATTTGAGCTGTCACAAAAGCAACAAATATTTGTGTCAAAGTGAAAGTTATGCTTGAAATGTATCTTTTCACCCTTTTTTTAAGTCAGAACTGATATTCTCCTGAAACGTAACTATGTTGTACTGCTGATTACTAAAGAACACAAAAAGGTAGCAACAAACTTTTTTTTTTTCTGCTGAAAGACGGGAGTCTAATGTTTCCTTTGGTAGGTTTCATGTGTATATAGACATACAAAACAATATTCTATGTGCCTTGAAAGATCAGGCAAAATCATCTAAAATGGCCGCGATTGTAGTGGTTGTCTTTTGGAAAATGTCTGGGATGGAATGAGTTAGTGTTATCCGATTGATCAGTGTGACATCATAATTCCCTCATATCATCAGATAATTATCCTGCACCCTACTTTCAATCATCAATCATCAATCATGTGAGCGTGTGTGAGAGCAGAAAGTGCCTAGCAATCTATCCGTACTTTCATACTAAGATCGCTCGTCTACGTGGGAATTGGAGATGCTTCGCCTCAAGATTGTGGTGCTCCCATGCGCAGGTGGGATGTGAGAAAACGTCCACACTCAGTGGGAGGCAGAGAATGCTGCTTCTTCTTGCTGTGGCAGAATAGTGTGTGTGTGTGTGTGTGAGAGAGCAGTCACTATGTGGGTGTCTGGGCGTAGAGGTTTTGGGCAAGAGAGCAGCAATCCACTGTAAGAATATTCATGTTGATTCAACACAAAAAGATTCCTATCATGTAACATTGGACATTGTTATATATTATTATAATTATTAGGTTAGGTTTTCATCTCTGTTCGTTAGGATTATGTAAAAATGACTCAACTATTTGGATCCTGTATTTTTCCTCAATTTGGTGCTAAACACTTCCTTTTATTGATGAGTTGTCATTCTAGCCAGACTGTCACTCACTTGAGCAAACACCTCCACCAAAAATCACAAATGTCAACATCATGTTGGACACCTCACACCTCCTGCATTTTGTCATATGATTCACACATGAGTCATGCATTATTTGCTCAGAAATGAAGACAAATATCACAAAATATCCATATCTTGTCATGGAAAAAAATATGGGAAAAAAAAAAAACATCCGCAACAAAAAATACAGAGCAATTTAACAATTGAAATGCCAAAGATGAAAGTAAAATTTCATACTTTCAGTTTTAAGATGAAACATTTTATCATTAAGGGAGAAAAAAAACAAAGCTACATGGCCCTGTGTGAAAGAGTGATGGCCCCCTAAAGCTAATAAGTGGTTGGGCCCCCCTTAGCAGCAACTGCAATCAAGCGTTTGTGATAACTTGCAATGAGTCTCTTCCAGCGCTGGGGAGGAATTTAGCAGAATTGTTGTCATTCAGCCACATTGGAGGCTTTTCCTTTTGAAGGTCATGCCACAGCATCTCAATAGGATTCAGGTCAGGACTTGGACTAGGCCACTCCAAAGTCTTCAGCCATTCAGAGGTGGACTTGCTGGTGTGTTTTGGATCATTGTTCTGCTGCAGAACCCAAGTTGCTTTCAGCTTGAGGTCACCAACATTCTCCTTCAGCACAATTCATGCTTCCATTTATCACAGCAAGTCTTCCAGTTCCTGAAGACCATCACACTACCACCACCATATTTTACTGTTGCTATGATGTTCTTTTTCTGAGAGACACACACCTTCTAAAAAGTTCAACTTTTGAGTATTTTCCCCAAAGGCCTTGAGGATCATCAAGATGTTTTCTAGCAAATTTGAGATGACACTTAATGTTGTTTTTGTTCAGCAGTGGTTTTGGTCTTGGAACTCTGCCATGCAGGTCGTTTTTGCCCAGCGTCTTTCTTATGGTGGAGTCATGAACACTGACCTTAACTGAGGCAAGTGAGGCCTGCGGTTCTTTGGATGTTGTTGTGGGGTCTTTTGTGACCTATCGGATGAGTCGTCGCTGCGCTCTCGGGATCATTTTGGTTGGCCGCCCCCTCCTGGGAAGATTCACCACTGTTCCATGTTTTCGCCACACTCTCACTGTGGTTGGCTGGAGTCTTGAACTCAGGTGTGATAAACCACAGTTAAGTTATGTTTAAACGAGGTGGGGGGGGAATCACTTTTTCACAAAGGGCCATGTAGGTATGCATTTTTTCTCTTCCTTAAGAGTTTCATTCAAAAGTTTCATTTAAAAAATGCATTTTGTGTTGAATTGTGTTGTCATTGACTAATATTTACATTTGTGTGATGATCTGAAACATTGAAGTGGGACAAACATGCAAAGAAAGAAAAAATCAGGAAGGGTCAAACACTTTTTCCACACCACTGAGTGTATGTATATACTGTAGTATATTAGAGCCTATCATTTAGATATTATAGATGTTTGTATTTTTTGAAATTTGAAAAACATATTATACCATAATTATCCAGGGTTAAAATAATAATTTACTATTTTATAATATTGAAAATAATAATAATAACGATATTAGTTTTTTATTGATAACCATCTTTCAGGACATCAGGAATACAAGTGATATCATCATAATCAATCAATGTAAATAGGATAAAAACAGCAGTATTTAGAGATTCATATCCATTTTCAATGAGTAAGTATTTGAAAGAGTGCCTTATAAGGGTTTAGTGTATTTTTCTTGAACTTCTGCATGCCCAATACTTCCACAAAATCTGTTATTATGGTACTTGTTTGTGGTGATGGTGCAATCTAAAGCGCGTCCTTGGTGGAGGTAATGAAGTGAATAACTTGTGGTTTGTGTTAAACAGAAGAAGAAGAAATAAATACGTACTGCTGGAATAGTCCGGTGGGGCGTACATGTCATTGAGATGCACAGGCCCTGGCTTGGCCACCTTGAGGTAAACCATGTCCGAGGTGTTCTTCAGCGCCGCCACCGCCTCCTCGTGACGCACATCCTGAAGCACAATGTTGTTCACCTGATGAGAAAAGGAAGAAAACATGAGCCCATGAAGGCATCTTTAGAGGCCGTGCGGCGTTCACGTGTCACACCAGCCAACACAAAACACGAATCTCAGATATCTGCTGTGTTGGTGTGTGTGTGCTGCTAAGAGAGGTCAAAGCTGGAGGTAGCTTCTCAGCACGTTTGAAGGCTTCACCTTTCACCACACGTTTAACACTGACAGATTACACAACACAAAAACTTCTGTGAAGATTGTTTTGGAGTCCTACAGCTAGCAGGCGGTCTCCGGTCTGCAGCCGTCCGTCTTTCTGGGCAGCTCCTCCTTCGATGATCTTGGTGATGTAGATGCTGTTGTCTCCTGGGATGTGCTGATTGCCAATCCCTCCGGCAATGCTGAACCCCAGTCCTGGCAAGCCAGATGAATCATCAAATACAACACTAGTAAAGGATGATAATCACACATTGGAAATAAACACTGGTACAGTAATAGTCATAAATACTGCATTAAATGAGCACATTCATAAAATAAATGTATATTTATGCAATAATAACAATTACAACAGGGGTATCTTTCAGGCCCAGGACCCCCAAACTGATGGGAGACACGGAGTAAGGACCCCGTACTCCATATACAGTCGTCCCTCATTTATAGCGGTTAACTGGTTCCAGACCCGACCGCGATATAGGATTGAATGTTAATAAAGGGAATATTTTAGTAGTTATAAAATCTGTTTATGACTTTCTACCATTATTAGAGCCCCGTAGCCATGAAATAACACGCCTATAGTCACCGTTATACTCCTATTATTCATTGTTTACACCACATTGCTCAACTCTTATGCTGCAGGGACTAGAGACAGCCGCTAGCTAGCAAGCTAGCGAGCTAACCAGGTAGCCTCCAATGTATTTCTTCTGATTTTAAGAAGCCAAAAACTCACCACTTCAACACGGGACGGGAGAAGAACTTTTTTTTTTTTTTTTTACTCTGCCATGTCGGACATGCAGTCGCTGACTTGACGACGTGTTAAGCTAATGTCATGCAATGTAAACTGGCCGACTCTTCAGTAAGAAAAGTAGCCATCGGCTGTGCGAGAAGTCGCTGGATGACGTCAGTTAGTTTGCATATTATTTGCATATGACGTTCAAACAGATGCATGAAAAAAAGCACAACATCGTAGGAGACAAAAAAGTGAGTAAAACGTTTGCAAGTAAAATTAAACATGATTCCTTTCATAATATTATATAACAAGATAAAATATGTCTTTATTAGTCCCACAAGGGAAAATTCCACATATTTCCAGATATATAATCAGCCTTTTATCTGAAAGTCTAGACGTAATAATTACGTCAGGACTTGCCTCACCTTTCACCTTTATCTACTGTATAATAAATAGTGTGTTAAATTAATACATTAATAAAATAAATGTACATTTATGCCCGCGACCCTAATGAGGAAGAAGCGGTATAGAAAATGGATGGATGGATGTACATTTATGTAATAATAACGCATTACAAAAGGGGTCTTTTTCAGGCCTAGGACCCCCAAACTGATGGAGACATGGAGGAAGGACCCCTTACTACATATATTGTGTATTTTAATTGTGCTATATATTAAACCGGGCCTGGTGCGATGCATAAACCTGCATGTGGAACTTGAGTATCTAAAAAAATAACTATGAGTATTTAAAAAAACCTCGCTAAGTGCATCAACATTAATAAATGGAATGCTTTTGTAGTTATGGCATAGAAAACCTGTTTACAATCTTCTAAATATGGTTTTTAACATTATTAGAGCCCTCAAGACGTAAAATAACACCCCTTAGTTAACATTATGAGTCTAGTGCCTGTCTCACAGAACACCGACACCTAGTGGCCAATGTAGAATACTACATTCACAATTACAACGCTTCTTCTGCCTTCTATTTGTATTTTAATTCATTTTGTTCAAAGATTTCACCATTTTTATGTCTGAAAATGCTTCATTGAGGCCAACAATAAGTACAATTTGCTTAAATATGCATTTTTTGTTACTAATAATAGTTCGTATTCAACCACAAAAACGTGATCATTTAAGAATGAATGGATCTTTGAAAAATTGTGATATAGCGAGGGACAACTGCATTAAAATTGTTTTAATAATTAAAAAATGTAACTGCCACGTGCAGCCCTTGCATTGGATGATGACATGACTGTATGGGCGTGTTTGGAAGCTAACTCTTCTACTCCTGAGCCGCTGCACACAAAAGGGTAAAAGTGTGTCAAAACATGTGCCCCTTGTGTGTTGCCTGTGCTATTAATTTTTATTGAAATTTGTCAGCTGAATGTGCGCTACAAAAAAAAACACTGTATCTTTATGGTGTTTAGTCGAATCAACACGGAATTTGGTACACACCTTTAGGGGACCGACAAGCATGTGTGTGTAAAATTAGAGCAAGATTGCTTGAAAAACATGGCCGCCATCAAACAAAACTCCTTTGCAGGGGGAAAGTCATTGAGCCTTTGCCAAAGGAGGATATGTGTATTACACACATGCTAGCATGGCTCCCAAAGCATGTCACCCCAATATTTTACCCATGACTGTATTTCTTATTAATTGGTGCAGACCTTTGGGCCCTTTGAGCAGGTTGACCTCCAGGATGGTCTCAGGTGGGGCCTGCCTCCGCCTCACCAGCAGGCGCACCACTGGCCCCGCCTCCTTCAGGGCCTCCACCGCCCTGCTGTGAACCACCTCGGACACGTCCACGTCGTTCACGCGCAGGACGCAGTCGTTCACCCTGCGGTTGGGAATATATCGAAAAAGGCAAGATGAAGATGCACCATCGTATTGGTTTGATAACCATGGCAGCTTTTGATGGTTAGGATTTCTAGGAAGAGCCTGGAGGAGGTCGGTCGTAGAAACTCCCACACACACACGCAGCCACACACACACCGCTGCCTGGTGGGGCACGATGGTGCTCGTGGGTGAGTGTTAAAATGAAAAGCAGAGCGGTCGAGAGCTGTAAGATGAAGGGAGTTTGAAAAAGAAATGCAAGAACGGATAACACGGTAAGGCAGGGGTGTCCAAAGTGCGGCCCGGGGGCCAATTGTGGCCTGCAGCTCTTTCTGTGTTCCAAAAATGCCAAATGGCGGCTTCATAGTCAGATGGGTTAAATTTTTAAATGTCATTTAAACAAGCGTTCACGATGCTGATAACCTTCTGCTTCTCAAGATTGATAGCTGATACCGATATCTACTTTTAAAATCTAGTAGTTTGTGCACATCTGGAGGTAAAAAGGACTGGAACAAATTAGCATTTGATTGATTAGTCCTAATGAAATATGATGACATCACTACTACCACATCACTACTATCAGGAGAAGCAGAGTATAGAGGGGGAGGAGCCACCTGCTGTGGCCCTCATCGCGGAGCATTTGGTACAACTAGCACGTGAAATGTCTTCCTTGGAAAGCGAATGTTTGTTTTAGGGCCTCAAATGAGGACACATTTTAATCATATTAATCACAGTTTTCAAATGAAAATCATATGTGTGAAATATGCCCTTTTTTACTGTATTTTCTGGACAAAAAGATACATGACATTCCATATTTGTAGGTATGAACGGCTCCAAGTGAACTGAAAATGTAAACCGTGCTAAAAGACAGCACGGCTGAAAACCTAAACCACCAGTCTCGCAAGGCTGCCGTCCTTGACTGTGGTAGCTCTTGTCCCCCTGTATGCAGTAGTGTGCTGGGGGGGCAAACCCGGACAAACTGGTGAGGAAGGCAGGCTGTGTCATTGGCACTGAGCTGGCCAGCCTGACATCTGTGGCAGAGTGAAGGACACCGAGGAGGCTCCTTTCCATCACGGACAACCAGCATCATCCAACGCACAGCCTCACCTCCCCACAGAGGAGCAGCTTCACTGGCAGATTACTATCACTGCTCTGCTCCACTGATAGGATGGGCAGATCATTCCTCCCCCACGCCATGCCACTTTTCAACACAACAGAGGGGGAATGATTAAAAACACACCCAGTTCACTTATTATGTATTATTATAATTTATTATGTATGATTGAAATTGAAGTCATCTGTTACTGTACGTATTTATTTATTTATTCTTATTCTACTTTCTTAACTCTCCTATTTTGCTTTGGTTGTTTTATTTTTAAATGATTACGTTTCTTTGCACACTTTTGCAGAGCTGAATTTCTTTTGGAGATAAATAAAGTATCTATCTTTAACAGCAGCAAAACATGTGACCCACTTGCACAGTGTTATGATGAGCCAACGGGGGTTGCATTCAAAGACACCACTTCACTTTTTTAAGTTGGATGCACTGTTTTGTATTTTCTGGGATTTCCGAGCATTTTTAAAAGCAGCAAATCGTACTTCCTTACTGTGAGTTACGCTAGTGAGTGATAAGAACATCCACTTACTGTTTTTCTTTGTTGTTCTGCTTATTTAGACCAAACATGCGCACATGATAAAGATGTTGTTGTGATGTTCGGAGTGTCCCTGAAGGAGCCTCACTGTAGTCTAGGCCGAGGAGGACTACTGTAGAGACGAGTGTGTGAGTTGGAGATACCTGTACTGTATGGTGTTGGAATCGCACTGTCAGAATAAAGTTCTAAAAGAGTGTCAGACTCTGTGAGGGGTGGAAAATGTAAACGTGATTAATGAAATGAATGAGTTACCGCCGCTAACGTGCCATTTTTGACAGGTGAGCTCAGGGGAAGTTACAACAGCCGTTAATGTCACAGACAGGAGGAAAAAAAGGAGAGCTTGATTTTCTCATGTGGGGCATTTTTTTATTATCGGTTATCAGAGTTATTTTTAATGTTATCGGATTTATCGGTATGATGTCATAATTCCCTCATACTCCAATCATTATGGTGCACCCCTACGTTTGACCAAAGTGTCCAGACTTTAGGGACACCTGGTGCAAAATGAATGAAAATGGACCCCTCCCTGCCTACCTTCTTTTTTCTGTGTGCGGTCCTCATTGGAAAAACTTGCCAAACATACCCAAGCCTTCCATCCATGGCAGCCGCTCCCCCAGGAATAATCTTGGTGATGAAGATCCCCGGATCATCGGGAATGTGGGGGTTATCGATCCCTCCTGCGATGCTGAAGCCCAGGCCGGAGTTCCCCTGCACACACATTGGAATGTGTGACGTGCATGTGAAATGTTAAGCGTGCTCAAGGTCGCCGCTGTGCCAGGGTGGATCCAATGTCCGCCACAGGCGTGTCCCCACATGTGACTAATGATGGTGCCATTACATTGGATAAGAGTGCTCGTTTCATCAACCCGACGGTGTTGATTCACGGGTTCAGGACCGCCTTCTTCACGGCGCACTCTAAAAACACCGCCGCCCTTCTGGTTTGACGGCATGATGCGTGTCCCTCGCCTCCAAACAGGCAGGAAGAGAGTTCACTCTGTGCATTACTTTCAGCACCTTCCATAGAACAACGGCATGAACGGAGTGAGCCCTTTTCTCAGTCATACGGTCTCTTTGTCTCGGTGGGTGGAGGCTGAACCGCTAGCATACACACAGAGTGAGGAAGCGCGTGGTAGTGACAAACTGGTGAGGAAGGCAGGCTGTGTCATTGGCACTGAGCTGGCCAGCCTGACATCTGTGGCAGAGTGAAGGACACCGAGGAGGCTCCTTTCCATCACGGACAACCAGCATCATCCAACGCACAGCCTCACCTCCCCACAGAGGAGCAGCTTCACTGGCAGATTACTATCACTGCTCTGCTCCACTGATAGGATGGGCAGATCATTCCTCCCCCACGCCATGCCACTTTTCAACACAACAGAGGGGGAATGATTAAAAACACACCCAGGACTAGACTTATTCACTTATTATGTATTATTATTATTTATTATGTATGATTGAAATTGAAGTCATCTGTTACGTATTTATTTATTTATTCTTATTGACGTGGGACACTACCGATTTGTTTTCCTTCTGATACTGAGTAAGATTCAGGCTGGTATCGGCAATACCGATCCGATAGCAATACTTTGTGCTAATTGACGTCATGAGTCTGGTTAAGGAGTAGTGTATTTATATACAGTATACATATACAGCATGGTAGCACAGACAATACCAGACACTTCATGAACGAAATAACTTGATAATGTCAATAAATGATGAATGAACTGAAGTTATTTATTTATCTTAAAGCCTGAAGTAGAACACACAAGCTAACACACAACAACTGAAAAACCAGAAGACAAAATCCTACCAAAAAGTCCTATAAAATATGCGAAAATGATATTTTAAACAATAAACTTGAAGAATGAACAATTCACACGTGGCTCTGTTTACGATCAGCTATCGTTTCAACAGACAAACATTACCGCCAATGACTCAAGTATCCAAAGTGTTGATATTTTTGATATGCGAATCAATTTCAGAGCATGAAGATCTGGTATCTGGTATCAGCACCACCGTTTGTCAACGCAGCTCACTCGCCGGACCCTGAGTGGTGGATGATAGGGCTGGCGCAACACACTCAGGTCACGAGACGAGACGAGACGATACACGAGGTGGGGTCTACGGGGGGAGACGAGGCGAGATGAGGCGATACACGAGATGGGGTCTATGAAAACGACACGAGACGATACACGAGGTCGACTCTATGAAAACGAGGAGATGATACATGAGGTCGACTCTAATGAAAACGAGATGAGGTGATACATGAGATCGGGTCTATGAAAACGAGACGAGGCGATACACGGGGTCGACTCTATGAAAAAGAGACAAGGTGATACATGAGGTCGACTCTATGAAAACGAGAAGGGCCGATACACGAGGTCGACTCTAATGAAAATGAGATGAGGCGATACACGAGGTCGACTAATGAAAACGAGATGAGGTGATACATGAGATCGGGTCTGTAAAAACGAGATGAGGCGATACACGAGGTCGACTCTATGAAAACGAGAAGGGCCGATACACAAGATCTTAATGTTACTTTTAAGAAAAGCACAATGGAAAAGTATTTGTAGAAATAATGACTACGTTCCCTTGCATTGCTGCTCACAAGGCTAAACACATCTGCATCGTGTGTGTATGCTAGAAGCCCCGCCTCCAACCACCAGGACAAAGAGACTGTATGACTGACAAAAGGGCTCACTCCGTTCATGCCTTTGTTCTATGATTTACTGTGCATATGACAATAAAACTCTTGAATCTTGAAAATGCGCCAAGGTGCTGAAAGTGAATCCTCTTTTGGGAGACGAGGAAAACAGGCATGCACGCGGTGATATAGCAAAATGATCCAGTTCATTTTCATTTATTGCGTGATTAACTCATGAATTCTGGTCCCAGGCATCGTGCCCACGAGACTTTTTTCATCTCGCGAGATCTTGTGACACCCCTACTGGTTGCTACTGTTTGTGTGGGCACCGGCGCCATTATGGTGCTGAGTATGGTGCTTGGAGTGACCAAGTACGTCTCCTCCTGACCTGAACCCAAATGAGCACCCGTAGGGCATCCTCAAGCAGAAAGAGGAATGTGGGGGAGGTGTCTAAGGTGTCAAACATCCAGCAGCTCCCCCAGTGATGTCACCATGGAGGAGCGTAAGAGGATTCCAGTAAGAACCTGTGCAGCTCTGGTGAATTCCATGCCCAAGAGGATTAAGGCAGTCCTAGACAACAATGGTGCTCACGCTAAATGTCGACACCTGCGTAGTGTTCACTGTGACGTGTACTCGCTTGGCTATTTAGACATGAATGGCTGTGTGTTGGCTACAAATCCCTACTGTTACGCAAGCTGCACACTGACTACTCTCCAAGTTGCATTTTTCTAGTATTGTCCCTTGCGAAGACATAGTGAGTGAGATGCTGTATGTGAGCATACGTGGGCGGCATCATGACAGAAAGGGACGTCTCTGCCGCCGCCAGACGAGACCTCAACTGACAAGCGCAGGCCGGCCCGCTGAACAATGGAGGAGGGCACTTCCTCCACCTTCCTGCCGTCTGCCGATGACACCGGCAAGGGGATTATGTAAAAAGACGTGCGTCGCTGTCCCGCGCTCACAACACCCACGACATATGGCACGTACGACTTTATCGGTGCTGCGTGACACAACAGCTGACACACTCCGTAGTCGCTAGCCAGTGTGGTGTGGCGAGGTGTTCTTGGCCGTAACAATGTTCACAACAATAACAACATGGGGTGCAGAATGTAAACATTCAGTCACACTTTCTTTAGATATATATTTGAAATATTTAACTCACATTTAACTCATTTTCTTCACTTTTTTTTTTATTTAAACTAAATGGCAAATCTAAAACTAAATGCTAAATTTTTATGTTTAATTTAAATCTCAATGCTAAATTTAAATTCTGGGTACTCCGGTTTTCTCCCACATTCCAAAAACATGCATGTTAGCTTCATTGGAGACTCTAAATGGTCCATAGGTATGAATGTGATTGGTTGTCTATATGTGCCCTGCCATTGGCTGGACACCAGTCCAGGGTGTACCCCGCCTGTCGCCCCAAGTCAGCTGGGATAGGCTCCAGCATACCCGTGACCTTAAAGAGGAGAAGCGGTATAGAAAATGGATGAATGGATAAATAACAAAAAATAATATAAACAATAAAAAATAAAACGTACATGTAAATATTACATCTAAACTAGATATAAATATTACATTTAAATATGACATCTTAATCTAAATATTAAATCTAAATGTAATATGTCATTCAATTAATTAATATTTCATTACATTTAATAAAATGTAGATTTAACATTTAAAAATAAATCAAATAAATAAAATAGATTTATTTAAAATTTACATTTCCTATTTATACATAGCATTTATATTTAAGATTTATTTTAAACATTTATATTTAAAATTAATTTAAAATTTACATTTAATATTTTGACTTCAGATTCATCAATCTATCCATTTTCTATCCCACTTATCCTCACGAGGGGCACAGGGGGTATGCTGGAACCTATCCCAGCTGCCTTTGGGTGAGAGGCGGGGTACACCCTGGACTGGTCAGGAGCCAATTGCAGGATTTAGGATTCATTTTTAATATATATATTTAGGGTTTAATATTTAGATTTCCATATTTACATTTAATATGTAAATATAGCATAATATATACTGTAGCAAATATAGCATTTATATTTCAATATTTCAATTTTGATTCAAGATTTGGTTGGTTGGTTGGTTGGTTTAATTTATTTCGAACACGCATATGTCCGAAAAGGAGTAGGAAGAAGCAGAGCTTATTTAATCCTACCCCCTCTTCGTAGCACATCAATTGCTAATACATGTGTGTACATACAAACACGTGCATACATATATATACACCTACATCTGCACCTACACAAGTACGCACATATTTACATATACAGTATACAGGTACACAAATGATTAAAAAAAAAAAAAAAAAAAAAATTCCCTTTCTCCATTTTTTCCTCCTTCTCCTTCCCTTTTCCCTTTCTATTTATCCTGTCCTTCCTCTCCTGTTGATATCCACATCCTCTTTAGTGTTGCACTGCTAGTGACGCTGGGTTTGTATACAAGAGTTGCTTTTATTAATTATGTCGAGGTTATTGCTGTGGAATGTAGTCCTTCTCTGTCTTGTAGGGTGTTTCCTCATAGTAATATGATCTTTAATATGCATCCACATCACTGATATCTTGGACAACGAGCACTCTTGCGACTCCTGGACTTCCTTTTAGTTTGATGTAGATTTTCCCGTTAGTGCTCCAAGTGTTTTGAATCTTTCCTTGCTTCCTCAGGTCTCGTGCTTTCCTGGCGATGTCGGAATTGCGTTTTGTGAGATGCTCATTCATGTAGACGTTGGTGCCTCTTAGCTTCTTTCCCTGTTTCAGCAGTGCAGCTTTGAATTCCCTGTTGGTGAACTTAATGATGACAGGTGTGGTGTTGTTCCTGCCATGGAGTGGGACGCAAGTGTCAATACTGTTGACATCGACATCCACCTCCTTCGAGTGTAGGAAGTTAGCAATCTGCTGCTTTATTGAAGGAACATCTCTTGACTTGGGTGTGATTTGGAGCCCTGTGAGGACCACATCATTCATTCATGCCATCTGATCCATCTCGTCAATGAAGTTTTTAATTTGCTCCTTGATATTCTCCTTTGCTTCTTTCTCTTCCTCAAGGGTGGTGCGGAAGTCAGCATTGTCCTTCAATAGTGCCTTGATGTCATCCTGTAGAATGTTGATATCATTGCATAGTGCTCTATTTTCTTCCCTGGGGTCTTTAGCGTCCTTAGGATCAGTACATGAGGTGGCTTCCATATGGTTTATAGCCTCCTTGAGAACAGTGCGCAAAGCAGCGTTATCTTCCAATAATGCCCTGATATCATCCTGCAGAAACCTAACATCCTTGCAAAATGCTGTATTTTCTTTACGGTTTATCGCTTCCAGAAGAGCAGAGCGCAAGGCAGCATTGTCATTCAACAGTACCTTAATGTCATCCTGCAGAGCCTTGATATCTTCCATAGGGTATTTAACCTCCTTAAGAGCAGCACCCAGGTCTGCATTTTCATCTTGCAACTTCTTGACCTCTTTTCTTAGTTTTTTGATATACTTGTTCTGTGCTCTATTTTCTTCCATAATGTTTGTGATTAACTTACTCTGTACTCTATTTTCTGCCATAATGTTTGTGATACCATTCCTTATAATTGCATTTGAAGCTGAATGTTTCGCTGCCATTGAATGCAGTTTCTCAATTGCTTGCATTATTTGTGGTAGAGTGATCTCTCTACCCTCGAGGAACTCCTTGGTAGCCTTCTTAAACTCCAGGTATCCTGGAAAAAGGGCTTCTATTTTTATGTCCGCGTCAGGGCCTGAATCATTTTCCTCTTCGAGTTCAGAGCCAGTATCATTTTCCTTTGTGTTTGACATTGTTGCTAAGCAACCTCTTTGAACTTCAGCAGTTCGCTAACTAGCTAGACTTGCTAGCAGGTATCTATACTTGTATCTGTACCTCTCGACTATCCAAGTTAAAGGAATTCAGATGGGGGATTCAGCCATCAGCACTGATCCTGTGCTCATGAAGTGTTGTCAGGAAGCACCAAAATAGTTAAAATTTCCAGTATCATCAACAGAGCTCCTGCCATACACGTCCTTCCCCGTCAAGGAAAAAAAAAAAAAAAAAAAAGATTTAAATTTAGATTTAATATTTAGATTCAAGATGTATTTTTAACATTTATATGAAGGGTTTAATATTTAAATTTCATATTTAAATGTAAATTTCATATATAACATGTATATTTAGATTTAAGATTTAAATTTAGATGTAGTATTTAGATTTAATATTTAGATTTATCATTTAGATTTAGCATTTCGTTTTAGGTTTGCCATTAAGTTTAATAAAAAAAACAACAAACAATAAAAACAGAACAAGTTCAAGAGAAAGATGTGTGTGTTCATGTCTCACATAAGAAAAAAGGCAGTAGATTCTGTGTGGATTGGAAATCACGGGGCCTTATTTGCTCGTTGCTACGAAGAGGCATGTTGCATGTAGAGAAGAAAGGAACTTACCCTCTCTAAGATGATCTCCTCATACTTGTACATCCCATCACTGCCGTTCACCTGCCAAGCAAGAGAAGACAAACCACAGTTAGCAACCCTGACTTGCGTTGCTGTTATATTCTTTATCAATGCTGTAGAAAAACCCGTGACTGCGTAACGCCGTGCACGCTTTTGGATGTGCTGACTGCCGTACGCGGCGTCACATCTTTCTTTTTGGAGTGTATCATAAAATAGCATTTTTCTAAATGTCCTGCTTTTGTGAAAGCATTTGTACCGTGACACTAAATGAGCAACGCCGAGCCCTCGCGGAAAAAGAAAGAAAAAAAGGAGGCAGGGTCAATGAGATAATGGATGTGAGTCCACATGGCAAACAGCATGATGCTAGCACACACACACACACACACACACACACACACACACACACACAAACACACGTGGAAAGAGAGGGAGCGTACTGAGAGGGAGAACAGATACTTACATAAGGGCCTGCATCTAGTGAGTCTGCGTTGACAATGATGGGGGGAGGGTTGGCCTGTGAATATGAAGAGATACACATTATCTCAGCACATGAGGGTGGCTGCACACAACACGTAATGTCACACACATGGGAGCCAAGTGAAGGGACGTTATGGGAATCGCCCCCCCACGGCGGCTGAGACAGGAGGGGAGGAAGGCGCGAGGGCCGACAATGACGAGCGGGGCTGAGAGGCCGCCGCTATTAAGCGACACACTCACATTTCCTCACAGGTTGGACCTCGCCGTCCATTTCACACACCTGAGCCAAAACACTGCATGTGCCGTTTGTCCTCCCCCATTCTACTGTGTTATTCTAGAAATACAACACACTATCATCACATTGCGATATTTTCTATAAAAACTGGGGGTGCACATCATTATCAGACCGATACCAGGGACATCATACCGATTAATCCGATAAACGATCATTTCAAAAAACGCTCAAATGAGGCGAGATGACCAGTCTCGTGCAGATGAGCAAATCACGCCTGCCTGTGACGTAACTTTCCTTGACCTCACCTGGCAACAAACTGGGGTACGCGCACCTCTCTCTGTTATGACAGACGGGGGCTCAGTAGCGTCCCCACAGAGTCTGACGCTCGTAGTGCAATTCCAACATGTGGCATGTCCCGGATGTACAGTATGTCCAACTCACAAACACGTCTCTAGTCCTCCTCTCAATGTCCTCATTGTCCCGCCACTACAGCGAGGTGCATTCACAGACGCCACCAACGTCACAACCATCCATCTTCTACTGCTTCTTTGAAGTTGGGATGCGGGGGCAGCAGCCTAAGCAGGGAAGCCCAGACTTCCTCCCCAGGGAGGTGTCCGGGAGGCATCCTGACCAGATGCCCGAGCCACCTCATCTGGCGGAGGAGCAATGCTTCCACTCTGAGTTTCTCCCGGATGACGGCGCTTCTCACCTGATCTCCACCCTACGGACAAAACTCATTTCGGCCGCTTGTACCCGCCATCTTGTCCTTTCGGTTACAACCCAAAGCTCATGACCATAGGTGAGTGTAGGAACATCACAACAAGGTCTTTATAATGCAGAAAGACAAAGAAAAACAGTGAATGGATATTCTTCTCTGCGCTCCAATGAGGCCAGATTACCCGTGCTGTGCAGGTGAGCAGATCAAGCACTCCTTTTTTCTCCCTGAGCTCACTTGTAAACAAACATTCACTTTAAGAGGAGAATGAGGGGAAAAAAACCTCATCAGCCACCTGAAATGTCCGCACCACGGCGTTTGAAAAGTGCAAAAGGTTTGCCAGAGATCTCCGTGGCGTCACACCGGCTGCTCGGAGCGTGTGCCCGAATACAGTGCACCTTGCTGGGCCACAGCAGGACTACACTCTGGTTCTCCTGACAGTAGGGACGTGGTAGTACAGGTACATTCCCGTCCTTTTTACCTCCTGGTGTGCACAAATTACACTTCAATCATGCATCTCTAGTTTGAGGCGTTCTCACTGGATTGTTCCCAAAGTATGGTGTAGTTGTCCAGCGTCACACTCACACACGCTTTCATTTAAAAGCAGCAATGCTCACCAAGCCAGAAAGACAACGACGAATACATTTGCAATAATTTGGGAAATAAATTGTAATGTTGCAAATAGAAGTCACAATATTACAAGAAAAAAATAATAACTTGATGAGAATAAAGTTCTAAAACCAAGTTGAAATAATTCAAGAAATAAACGATCATTTCACAAGAATAAAGTTGCAATATTACGAAAATAACGAATGAGGATAAAGTTACTCAATCTCACAAGAACACATTTGCAGTAACGGAAGCAAACTATCATCTCAGAAGAACGGAGTCGTGATACAACAAGAAAACATTACATGACGGCAAGCAATGTGTTCAACTGCAAGGAAAATGTTGAAATCTGACAAGAAGAAATATTGTTGTCATTGTTGCCATTTTACAAAAAATACATCATTTAATGAGAATAAAGTTCCTAAAAAAACAAGGAAAATAAAAATTAAAAAGACAATAAAGTCTTAATATTCCATGATCACATCTGAATGCATTTGCAGTCATTAGAAATAAATCATTTTGCAAAGTAAAGTCGCAATATTGCAAGAAAAAATGCGATGGGAATAAAGTTGCAATGTAAGAAAGTAGTTGTAGTTGTGCTTCTATGATCATATTTTAATGAGAGTGAGCTGCAGAACTACAAGACAAATGATGCCATTTACCAAGAATACGTGAAAGCAAAGCACAGCTGCAATATTACAAGAATTTTTGTCATGAAAACAAAGTCGCAATCTAACAAAAATAAAGTGGAAATATGACAAAAATAATGCTTGAGAATAAAGTTGCTGGATGACAGGATAAATGATGTCATCTAAGAAGAACACATCAGTAAAAAGTGCAAATGTCATTGCTGAGAATAAAGTCATAATACAACAAGAAAAAAAGAGATAATCAATTTGCGAGATGACAATGAAAGTGTTTGACGCTGACGTATACGGAGCATAAGAATATTTGGGTTGTAATGCTAGTGGTTGCCGTGCGGTGCGCCCACATGCCAGCAGCGGTGGTCCGACGGTGCGGAAAAGCGTCTCTCCAAACAAAAGTGGAGCTGCGACCCGCTCAGCGCTGATGTGCTGTGACTGCGGACAGATGTGACTTCCCCTCCTCCCGTCAGCACATTGGGGCCTTTGCTGCCTTTCTGCATATGGGCCAACACATGCTCACGTCTGTCTGACTGTGCTTGCACATTTATACCCCCACAAAAACCCCCACACGAGTTCAATGGACAGCTCGGCGCTTCAACGACATGCGCACCTGTAGGATTTGAAGTCAACAAACCAATCCGATCCATGCGCCAGCCTGCATGGGGCGACTAGATGCAAGAATGAGGCCCGTGTATATGATACAGAGTCTCACAGGTCCCACAAGTGTACGGGCCAAAATCTAGCTGGAATTGAGTAAACCTGAATGGGAACACGCCCTTTTACGCATCTGTAGCTTTAATGCTAATGAGCTGTGTTTGTCCACACCTGTCCTATACACCTGTCCTATACGTGCCTCTTGTGCACTTGACCCACTTTTTACAAACACACTGGAACCTTGGGTAGCGTCCTTAAGTCCTTCCAGAAGGTGTGATGTAATTGAAACAGACGCTAACCCAATCAAATCTTTCAAGGGTGCACGATAATCATATGACGTCATACCAATGAATCCCATAACATTTAAAATAGCTCAGATATTCGACCATTTGAAGAAAAAACGCTCCAATAAGGAGAGATTACCCATACTGTGCAGGTGAGCAAATCAAGCGCTCCCTTTTTCTCCTACTGGTGACGTTACCCGCCTGTCGTGTCGTCCCCTGAGCTCACTTGTAAACAAGCATTCACTTTCCGAGGGCAGACATCGCACGTGCTACTTGTAGCAAATGCTCCGCCATGAGCACACAAGAGACCTCCGTGGCTCGGAGCGTGTGCCTGAATACTGTGCACCTTGCTGGGCCACAGCAGGCGGCTCCTCCACAGGTTTATTTCCTTCACGATGTCACAGGAACACACACAAGTTGAAAAGATGCCAGATGGTTGTCACGCTCGGTGGGGAATGGGCGCCATGTTGCTGCTGGAACATCATGTGACTTTGCACAATAGGTGAGCTTCAGTGTAGAAGTGGTAAGTACAGTCAGTCGTGTAAAACAGCAGTCTTATCTGCATGAGCCGTCTGTCTTGATCTCTCACAAATAATAGGGAAGATAATCTCAGCACAAGTAATCTCAACATGCGTTTGTTCAACTCAAGTACCTGGGATTAGACTGGATTACCAGCCTCCTCCCCCTCTCGGTCCTTGGAACGGTCATCTACTTTCTTTGCCCTCTGATGAAAGACAAATACAGCCAATTTAGGAGGGCGTGACCCCTGAAGGAGCAGCAAATCATATTTCCGTGTCTGCGCTACAGTAAAGCCACGGAGGGCCAAGCAGCATCTGACAGAATCTGGCTAATCCGTTGATGGGAAGTAGGTTAAGGATTACAGAGGTCAAATCAATGGCATTTGGCAGATTGATGTCAATCCAGGTTGCACATGTGCCAAGCGTCAGACCCTTCAGGCTGCATCTAAAGCAACTACCGCACTCTCTCGTCTGTTTTAGCGTCAACCAGAAAAAGACGGAATTGACGGCTGGACAGTGTTAAAGAATTACAAGACAGAAATGTCAGCTTTCCCTCCCAGGCTAAGCGCAGCAGTTAGCGCTTAGAAAATTCGACAAACGGACTGATTTGTCTGCAGGAAAAGGAGGTCAAACCCAATTCATGCTGACAAAGTCTTCAGCAACACCTGCTGGATGAAGTGCTTGACAACAAGGAGAAGGTGGATTCAATTCCACCCTAGAATGGATGAACAACATACTAACATGTTACACTCATCTCCCGCTTGTAGCAGTTAATCGCTTCCAGAGCCTTTACTTGTTGGCTGCACGGTGGCCTAGTGGTTAGCATGTTGGACACACAGATCGGGAAGGCCTGGGTTTGAATCTCCGTTGGGCAACTCTGTGTGGAGTCCACAGGTATGAATGCTTGTAGTCAGCTTCACATGAATATTTCACAATATAGGAGACGTATTTACAGAAACTAAGCCATTTAGGACAGTTCACCTTCGAGGGGAGCAGAATGGGCGGCGGACAGGAAGTGACGACGGGGGTTCAGATTTGAGCTTTAGCTTGCTGTGGGCTACGGCCGCACCATGTTAATATTATGATTATTATGTTATTATGATTATTACTGTGCCTGTTAAGAGATCATTTGAAGCTGCAATAAAGACCTGTTGTTCCTGGGATCAAGTCTCACCCAACAATTACTGACACCTTGTGGCCAATGTAGAATACTACATTCACCAGTCGAACGGTCTTAATGGCTGATACCGTATTTGCGTTTTACTTCATGTGGCCATTTTTATGCTGGAAAATCCTTCATTTGGGCAAAAAATGAGTGCAATTTGCTCAACAAAATTGCACTATTAAAGAAACAAACTATTAAAGAATCAATTTCTGAAAAACTGCCATCGAGTGAGCTCGGGACGACTGCACATGCAATTCTTACTACAGTCGTCTCTCCCTATATCCCCGTTTTTCAAAAAACAATTCATTCATGAATGATGACTGTGGACTATTATTAGTCATTAAAATATAGAAAGACAAGTTCTACCTGTATGTAGTATTCACTAGTATTCACTAGGTCACTAGGCATCAGGAATGTTATTAGATGACATTACCTGTCACTCTGCATGGACACTGGCTACCGAGCCAGCAGAGCCAGGCCGACACGCCATGGCTGAGACGGACACGCCACGGCTGACACCCAGTGGAAAAAAAGGTTCTCCTCTCATTCCTTGTGGAAGTGGTACATTTTTGGCTTCTTTGTCCTTCTTCCCCACTCGGTTTGAAACACTTTCGTAAGTTTAGACGGAGTAAATTGGAATAATAAAATAAGTAAATGTGTCATCTGTAGCGCCTGCAGTGATCCCACAGCCTTTGCAATGTGATGTAAAGAAGGAACAATAGGAGTGTTCCTACTTATGTTCCTATTTCGCGGATATTCACTTATTGCGGTCGGTTCTGGAACCAATTAACTGCCATGAAGGAGGGACGACTGTAATTGTAAAACTATAAAAACGTGTTTTGTGTTAATGTTTTTTCCTGAGTCAACCGCTGATGACATCATAGGCGGGTGACATAACGTAACATAGGAGAGAGGAAGGAGGAAGTGAGAGAGCGTAGAGGAGTGTATCGTGCAGAAGGGACATTTTAACGCATGCACACACGTGTGCACACACATAGTTCACTTCCAAATGTAAAAATATCGTCTTATATTTGTAAATCAATTGTTATTTTGATGTAAAACAAATGATGTTTATGTGGTATAGTTGTTTATATATTTGAGGTGTCACAATAGCAAAAAAATATTTGCGTGAAAGTGAAAGCAATGCTTGAAATGTATTTATTCACAAAAAGCTGTTTTTGTCCCTTTTTTAGTCAAGAACTGATATTTTCCTGAAACTTCCCTATGTTCTGCTGCTGATTACTAAAGAACGCAAAACTTTAGAAGCAAACTTTTTTTTCTGATGCCCTGACGGGAGTCGAATCTTTCTTGTGGTAGGTTCCATGTTTATGTAGCCACAGAACACAATAATCTGTGTGCCTTGAAAGATCAGTCAAAATAAGTGGCTGCTTCTGAAGGGGTTGTCTTTTGAAAAATGGCTGGGATAAAAGGAGTTAAGAACACAGTTGGACTATGCAGAGTATTGATAACACGACAAGACGCACGCTAACCGGAGAATACAGCAAATTGAAACTGAATTGTTAACTGAAAAACACGGACGGACGATATTATCTTATTATTCTAATCATATGAAAATGCTGCGGCCTGAAGTCCACTCATCATGAATACCATCTGCAAACTTCACATCAATTTCCCAGCTTTGGAGCATTCCACTTCTCACAGTCTCATTGTTTAGTTTTTACTTTCTTTGTGGTGATGTCATTGTAGAAAAATGACACGCTTACAAGCATTGAGACGAGGAGTCCAGACTGCTTCCCCAGCATGGGGGCGCATGAGGCCACTGACCTCTCTCCAAACACCTCTTCCTCCTTCCTCATTCATCCATCAGTCTGGACCAGCCAATGCATGCATCCATCTATCCATCCATCCATCCTTCATCCATGCATCCATCCATCCATCCATCCATCCATCCATCCATCAATCCATCCATCCATCCTTCATCCATGCATCCATCCATCCATCCATCCATCCATCCATCCATCCTTCATCCATGCATCCATCCGTGCATCCATCCGTGCATCCATCCGTGCATCCATCCATCCATCCTTCATCCATGCATCCATCCGTGCATCCATCCGTGCATCCATCCGTGCATCCATCATCCATGCATCCATCCATTTATCATCCATGCATCATCCATCATCCATCCTTCATCCATGCATCCATCCATGCATCCATCCTTCATCCATGCATCCATCCATGCATTCATCCATCCATCCATGCATCCATCCTTCATCCATGCATCCATCCATGCATCCATCCATCATCCATGCATCCATCCATCATCCATGCATCCATCCATGCATCCATCCATCCATGCATGGATCCATCCATCATCCATGCATTCATCATCCATGCATTCATCCATCCATTATCCATGCATCCATCATCCATGCATCCATCATCCATGCATCCATCCACCCATCATCCATGCATCCATCATCCATGCATCCATCCATCCATCATCCATGCATCCATCATCCATCCATCATCCATGCATCCATCCATCCATCATCCATCCACGCATCCATCCATCAATGCTGTAGCAGCAGCACGCCTGCGCCCACAGGAAGTGCCATGACCAACGCAGGGCACGGGCTTCCATACCAATTGTTAAATAATCAATGTGTTCCCATGGCAACCTCTGCTCGTGCGGCATTGGCCAGCAGTCCTACTTAGCAACATCTCCCCCCCCCACCTCCTCGCAGCGCTGCTCCTCTTTTGCTTAGCAGCGAGTGACATCCATGATGCCTTCACGAGTCAAAGTGACAACGGGAAGTTTTCGTGCTAAATTTGATGTATCGTTGTGGTCGTGCTTGGCTGTGATGAAGACGTGCACTACATGCAGCTGAGATGAACACCAGCTGCAATGGAAGTAAAACAGCGTGACTGCAACCACAATAACAAACAGGTTGTTAAATAAACGCCCACGCAAAGTCCAGCACAAAACTCAGCATGATTGTTTATTACGACACCATTTGGTTCCTTTCTTTGAAAGGTAACAGGATGGCAACGTGGAGAAATATGACGATAACCACAGAAAGCAGTAGAAACGTCTCTGTCCAGGCTGCTCAGTACAATAAAAGTAACAATAACGATAACAATGAAGAAGAACGGAATGTACCGTACTCGCAAACAAATAATCCAAGCAGGTTGACGCAGGGGACACACATCTTTGTACAAAATGGATAACTCAGGGGCCACAGCTTCTGCTTGGCATACTAGTTACAGTAAGACCAGTTACAAAATTGCAAACATGTACGTTTTGCGCTGTTGGATCAGAAGGAGGTTCTAAGTAGAGCTTCAAAATGAAGCAAAAAGAAGAAATGGGAGAGAGACAAAAGTAATCCACTGCCTGGAATGGATGATTATTTTTCTAAACTTCCTTTGCCATCCATCCCCAAATGTTGGATTTGGATGAGGGGAACACGCAGGATGGTCCAAAAGAGTGAAGTGCAGCGTTGTCCTGTTGAAAAAGCCAGTCATTACCACACAGACGAGGGCTGCCCCCATGAGGGATGCCCCCCCCAACATAGCCGGCTGCCGTTTGACGCCCCTGCACGACCTGAAGCTCCATTGTTCCACTGAAGGATCATGATGGTGGAAAACATCTCAGGTTGTCATGCCAGTAACGTTGGAAGCCATCAGGACCGTCAAGGGAGAATCAAACCTTCTTCCACCTTTCAATGTCCCATGTTTGGTGCTCTCCTGCATATTCCAACCTTGAAGGAGTCCAGGACTTTGAAGATGTTGTTTCTTCTCTGGCAGATGGTGTCTGATGGTTATCGGACTGCACTCAGCACCAGTAACAACCTTCATTTGGGCCGAGGATGGTCCCGTGTCCTGACGGACAGCCAATGGGATCCTCCGGCTCATTTTTTGGGTCTACCGCTTGACTTTTTGTTCCATGAGCCTCAGGATGTTTTTGTTCAGTTGAAATGAGTGTCTTACTGCGTCCAACCTCAGCAGCAATGGTGGCTGCCAGAGAGAGGCCTTGCTTATGCAGCTCAACAATCAAAGACAGAAAGCTTTGTTGCCTTTGCCATCAAGAGATGATGACAGAGTGAATACCTGACACTACATCACATTCAATCCACATTTTTACCAACATTTAAAGGCTGTGCTCTTTCACTTTTGATCAACAGCCTATTTCACTTGAATGCTTCTTTTTGTCTCCTCCCATTTCTTCCTTTTGCATTTTGAAGCTCTCCTTAGAACCTCCTTAAGATCCAACAGTGCAACATGGACATTCTTTTTGGGAGAACACAAAAGTGCAAGAAAGCTGGCGAGGTCGTCAGACTACTGCAACGTGTGAAAGAATGCAACAAACAGGCAGGCAGTAAAGTCCATGGCTACAAAATAGCAAACTTCACACAAACGTCAGGATAACGTGAAGACATGAAAAGACTGGTCATGCTGATCCAGCAGCTAACTTAGGACATATCAGAGCTGCTTGGATTAGTGTTTCTTTCCATGTTGCTACATGAAGTCAATGCACCCAGGAAGGAAGTTCCAAAACAGTGTTAGCATTCCACGTTATCATGAATGTGCCTGATAGGACATGCTCACAGCATGGATGGGGGGGGTGCAGTGGCTCAGGAGGTAGGTAGAGCAGGTTGTCCAGAAACCAGAAGTCACTGTGTCCCTGGGCAAGACACTTGCTGCTGCCCCCCATGAATGTTTGGTGGTGGTTGGCGAGGTCGTAGGCGCAAATTGGCAGCCACGTTTCCATCAGACTACCGTAGGGAAGCTGTGGCTACAGATGTACATGACCACCACCAGTGTGTGAATGAGGAGTTAATGAATGATAGGTTCACTTACGGAGTGTGAATGGAAGCTAGCAGGGTTAGCTTAGTTTAGGAGGGCGTGATAGTGCAGACGAGAGGCACGTGTATTCTTGCTACCAGCTAGTCTTAACCATCACGCAAAAAACGTATAAAAACGTCTTTGGGTGATGGGGCGTTTGGGGTTATCAGAACGTATGAACACGTCTTTGGTACTGAATGAGTTAATAACGCAATTGGAACTGTATCGGTGACTACGTCTTCTTGGACCACAAGGATGGGAACTACGATTTGTTGAGGATTTCGCAGCAATGTGCGCAGAGGCTAACATCTCATTAGCAACGTTAGCCAAGCTCCATCCTTTCCCCAAATGCTGGGCAGGCTTGTCCAACCATGCATTGCATCATTGTTTCACTAGTGGCGGCACAGGTGTGTCCCATTACGTGCATTGATTAGCCGCCTCTTTTTACCTGTTTTTATATCTTTACAATGCACAGAAAAGAGAAAGACGTGTGTGTTCATGTCATGAAGGGTGGTGGACGCTGGGTGACCAAACTTTAATGTTGAATAACAGCGCCACCGTGTGGCGTAAGTGTCTGAAAAATCATTTCACGGGCAACACAGCAGGGGTGCATGTTTTGACAAACGTTCACCCTTTTGTGTAGGAGTAGGAGCTTCCACACGCATGACACCACATGACACCACGCAGCCTCATTGGCTGGTCGGATGCCACGCTGCAGTCCAATCAATAGCTGTTCAATTAGCATGCACCCGACAACCAGTTCACGCCGTGGCTCCCGTGCTTGGGGAAGGCTGACGAGGACAGTACGGGCGCGATGGGATGTTGCGTTGGCTGTCAAGAACAAAGGCGGACTAATGAGATGACACGAAGAGAATCTCTTAACCATAAAGGTCAACGGCTCCTTCTCTGCTGCTGCTGCAACACGTGCTCAAATCACAGCCTTTATTCCTTCCAATAAGCAGCCGTGCTGAAATTAATTAGCCTGCCTTGAAAACTGCTCCATTAAAGCTCAAAGTTTTCCGATTTGATGGCCATGACTGAGCATCCCCACCCCCACCCCCCAATTAATAGTCCGTCACAGCTGTCAGCAGTGCTTCCTCCTCATCTTCACGCAGTGTTGCAAAAGCATGCAGTGCTTTTACTGCATGGCAAATGTCACCTTCAAGTGCAAGCCAAAAAAAAGGAAAAGTTACATTTTGACGGATGATAACTGACTGCAGCGATGCTGTGTGACACCACATCCTGTACGCAACGACGTCACATTTATTTACTTTATTCACAAGACTAACTGCAATGCCTCTGCTTCAACACTAGGTGGCCTCTTTCATGCTAATTCCAAGGCTGAAAATGCCCCCAAAAATGACAAGCAATCATCAAATAAAGACAACCGATGAGTGGATTCTGCATATTCAAAGGAAAAGTGCACTTTTTTGGGAGTTTCTCCCGGATGGCGGTGCTTCTCACCTTATCTCTAAGAGAGAGCGCAGCCACCCTGTGGAGAAAACTCATTTCGGCCACGTGTACCCACCATCTTGTCCTCTGGGGCCCTACCCAGAGCTCATGACCGTAGGTGAGGGTAGGAATGCGTTCTACAGAGAGGAAAAACAGCTAGCACCTGCGAGCTAACAATGCACGTCATGGGACTTACCTATTTCGACTATAAAGCCATCTAAAAAAAAAAAACAACTCCAAAAAGCGGCAACAATGTTCCATTTAGTACCTAATGTGACATCACGAGGAAGACTAGCCAGATGCTCGTTAGCGCTCAGCATTTGTTTCCCTGAGGACTACGCTGAATTGACCAGCTCAACGGGGAGCTCAGGTCTTGTGCTGAAAGGAAATGTAAAAATGTTGTCCGGAAAAGAGTTTTGAAGTACATTTTTGACCAGTTTCATGAGTGTACAGTACTTGTACAACACAATACACAACAATATCATATACAGTAAAACCTCAGTTAGCGTCAGCCCTGGTTAGCACATTTTTCAGTTAACGTGAAAGATTTACGCCTGAATTTTGCCTCAAGTTTGTGTGCATTTTCGTAAAATTGCATCTGGTTGTGTTATTAATACACTGCGTGAGTACAACTGTGTTCTTCATGTAGTTTTTCACAAAACAGCCTTAGCTTCTAACATAGAAGCTAGCTTGCTAGGTTGCGGTGGACTCTCAAAAATGTGAACACGAAACACGTTTTTATAGTTTTGCATGCATAAAACAATTCTAAATGCCTATAAAGGCATAAATGAACGTTTACGGTTACTTTTACCTTCAATGAAGACGTGATCGTTGATGTGGACGTTCCCAAAGACACCACGTGGCGGCGACACACCACACGGACACCACCTTCCTGTTTTGCCATGATGTTTTTCTGGAATTCCGTTCAATTCACTCGTGTGTATTACCTTTGCTATCAACATGCTGGCACTTGCAACATTCTGTGGCTCCATTTAGGTTACTCAGGTGAGAAACACCATTTAACTCAAGAAATAAGTCATGGCAAAACCGGAAGGTGGTGTCCGAGTCGTGTCTTGCTGCCACATGGTGTCTTTGGGAGCAGTCACGCCAACAATTACGTCTTCCATGAAGGTAAAAGTCACCTTAAATGTTCATTTATCCCTTTCATACCTCATTTATATGAAGAGTTGGCCCTCATAATATCGCGTTTTTTCAGAAATGAATGAATCAATGAATAAGTGGCGGCTGTTTGGTGGTAGCCTGTGGTCTATAATTAGCCAAAACACATGGAAATACAAGTGATATGCAGCATCGTGGTCACTAGGTGGCAGTAATGACACAAAACATTGATGAGACATTAGCTTACATGACATTACCTTAACACTGCATGAAGGCATGAAGTCAGCCGTCGCATGTCCCAAATGATAAGAGTGAAAAAAGTTGTCCTCCCATACCGTGTGGAAGTGGTAAGCTTTTGGCTTCTTACGTTTAGAAGAAATAAATTGGAGGCTAACTGGTTAGTTCGCTGGCGGCCATCTTGAGTCCCTGCGGCATAAGAGATGTGCAATGTGGCGCAAACAATGAATGACAGGAGCGTAAAGGTGACTATCGGGGTGTTATTTCATGTCTCAAAAACAGGTTTTCTATGCTCTGACTATGAAAAGATTCCATTTATTAACACTGAATCCTAAATCACCAATTCACTGCAATAAAGATTCAAGATTCAAGAGTTTTGTTTTCCCTCCATGCTGCAATTAAAGGAAACAGTAGAGACAGGGAGCATAAAATGTGGAAGAAGGTGTACACACAGGGAATTTTAGGAGGGCATATATACTATGCAGTATAGTATACAGAATAGTATACAGTATAGTAAAGAGTATAGACTACACTAAGTCCCCAACTTACGAAAATCCGACTAGCAAACTTTCGGAAATACAAACACAAGCCGACTGGCCTATATTTTCATGTATTTTCCCTATAAGGCCATATTTATTTATATTTATCCATATTTCACATGCTTGACCAGTAGAGGGCGCTGTGACACTGCTAATGGGACCAACAGAGGAAGAGTTAGGCTGGGGAGATACAGTGTAAAGCTAAATGGAAAGCTAAATGATACAACCCTGACGGAGCGTGTGATTAAAGTTTATGAAGAGTTAATAGGCCTGCTTAATTCTACACCACCCACAGAACACTACCTCTTTTAGAAGAGTCTAACCACCACCACCATTTGTCCTTTTTTTCAATAACTCCTCCTCCAACTCCTCCACAACGACGTATGCTGGACCACTCCTCTTCAAAGGTAAATAACATTTATCATTACGTATTATTATATCACTTTTATTATTGTTTTTTTCATTCATTATCCTGGTTTAATATTACTACTGCATCCAAACTCATATTTACATACATACACATATACTGTATATGTATACACGTACATGTAGTACCTATATCATTGGTAGTACTACCTTTTACCCTACTTAAGAACAATTCGACATAAGAACGGTCGTCTGGAACCAACTGTGTTCGTAAGTTGGGGACCTATTGTATAGTAAAGAGTATAGAGTTTAGTATAGTATACAGTATAGTATAGAGTATAGTAAAGAGTATAGAGTACAGTGTAGTATAGAGTATAGTAAAGAGTATAGAGTATAGTATAGAGTATAGTAAAGAGTATAGAGTACAGTGTAGTATAGAGTATAGTATAGTGTATAGTAAAGAGTATAGTATAGTATACAGTAAAGTATATAGTATAGTAAAGAGTATATAGTATAGTATAGTATACAGTATAGTATAGAGTATAGTAAAGAGTATAGAATATAGTATAGTATACAGTATAGTATAGAGTATAGTAAAGAGTATAGAGTACAGTATAGTATAGAGTATAGTAAAGAGTATAGTATAGTATACAGTATAGTATAGTGTATAGTAAAGAGTATAGTATAGTATAGAGTATAGTAAAGAGTATAGAGTATAGTATAGTATATAGTAAAGAGTATAGAGTATAGTATAGCATACAGTATAGTATAGTATACTGTATAGTAAAGAGTGTAGAGTATAGAGTACAGTATACAGTATAGTATAGTGTATAGTATAGTATACAGTATAGTGTACAGTATAGTATAGAGTATAGTAAAGAGTATAGAGTACAGTATAGAGTATAGAGTACAGTATAGTATATAGTATAGTGTATAGTAAAGAGTATAGAGTATAGTATAGCATACAGTATAGTATAGTATACTAAAGAGTATAGAGTATAGTACAGTATACAGTATAGTATAGTGTATAGTAAAGAGTATACAGTATAGTATACAGTATAGTACAGTGTATAGTAAAGAGTACAGAGTACAGTATAGTATAGCGTATAGTATAGAGTATAGAGTACAGTATAGTATAGAGTATAGTAAAGAATATAGAGTACAGTATAGTATAGAGTATAGTAAAGAGTATAAAGTACAGTATAGTATAGATTATAGAGTACAGTATAGAGTACAGTATAGTACAGAGTATAGTAAAGTGTATAGAGTACAGTATAGAGTATATAGTACAGTATAGTATAGAGTATAGTAAAGAGTATAGAGTACAGTGTAGTATAGAGTACAGTATAGTATACAGTATAGTATAGAGTACAGTATAGAGTACAGTATAGTATAGAGTATAGTAAAGAGTATAGAGTACAGTATAGTATAAAGTATAGTATAGAATACAGTATAGAGTACAGTATAGTATAGAGTATGGTATAGAGTATAGAGTACAGTATAGTATAGAGTATAGTAAAGAGTATAGAGTACAGTATAGTATAAAGTATAGTATAGAATACAGTATAGAGTACAGTATAGTATAGAGTATGGTATAGAGTATAGAGTACAGTATAGTATAGAGTATAGTAAAGAGTATAGGGTACAGTATAGTATAAACTATAGTATAGTATAGTACACATGAAATTTTAACACATGCACACGCACACATACACGCGTGCACGCACAGTTTAGTTCTAAATGTGAAAGTTGTAAGTAGTTGATGGTGAGGTATATTTACACATATACAGTATATTTATACACCTTACATATTTGTAAATCAATTGTTATCTTCATGGTTTTTTGTGTTGTTTGTGTCAAAGTGAAAGTTATGCTTGAAATGTATCTTTTCACAAAAAGCTGCTTTTCTCCCTTTTAGTCAGGAACTGATATTTCCTTGAAACGTACCTATGTTCTACTGCTGATTACTAAAGAATGCAAAAGGGTGGAAACAAACTTTTTTTCTGCTGAAAGACGGGAGTGAAATGTTTCTTTTGGCGGGTTCCATGTTTCGGTAGCCATACAACACAGTGGGCCTCATTCACAAAACGTTCTTACGCACAAATGTGTTCTTAAAGCCTTCTCACGAAGATTTTTGGCATTCACGAAACGTGTTCTCAACTCACAGTTCTTAGATCTAAGAACAAATTCTACGAACGCTCAGGAGGACTCTTACGCACAAGCAAAGCTTGCACTTTCAATGCGCAATCGCCCTCATGATGGATTTTGCAACCTGATCCCAAAAAATGTAGTGCAAATAAAATATCCCAACAATGATTTATCATCAAAACAACTAAAATATACTCCATGGATAAATATATATTCAAATCCCAATTCATCAAAAAAAAAAAAAGGCTGGCTGGACGTGCGCTGCGCAGAGAGAGAATGTAAAGGGACCATTAGATTTATTTGCTGAAAGCCACCAATATTTGATGTCCCGCTTCAGGCTTCAGGCTTCCCTCTCTGTTCTTGCAGGGGTGCAGGATCATCAGAATAACATCGCAATGAAACGTGGTGTGTCTATTGCACACGTAGCACCCCCAGATAACGACATGCGCCCCCAGCCACGTCTTGAGCCAGAGCACGGGGCTGCTGTATTAATTAGGCAGCGTCTAATCAAATGTAACCACAGAAAAAATACATTGTCACACACAAACTATGTATTTTGACTTTATTTTTCCATCATGATTGTGTAAATATTTTCTAGAGTTTACGAAATGGTTTGGTTTCTGATTGATGGCCCGCCTCCCGTTTCCTCCAGATCCCTCCGGTGCAGTCCAATCTTTTTTTTTGAGTCTATTTTAAGTCAAACCACTTCTTTTTAACCTCTGCGGTGGTGCATTTCTCCGTGGAAACGGCATTTATGTTTCCTGCAATGGTGCTCCATGCCGACTCTTTTTGGATGGCCTGATGACGGGTGGATACACGTGAAAATAAGGTGGTCTTGTGTTCGCTCACTCCTTGTAAAAGCACCTCTATTTCAGTAGAATTGAACTTTTTCTTTCGTTTGTTGTCCAGCTGCTCCTCAGTCTTGCCCTTGCGCGTTGCCATCTCCGCCTCCAGCTGCCTGTTGCGCACCGCACATTTTTTACCTTGTATGGGAAATAATAGGCGGTGACCTATGCAAATTAGGCCTCACATGCACGGGCATCGCAGTTGGCATTCATCAACCTAAGAACACCGGTGCGAACGATTATCCCTACTTAAGAACGTGTCGTGAATGTGGCGCAGTTTCCAACCCGCGCCTTCTTAAGTACACTTCTTAAGAAGACTTTTAAGAAGATGTTCATGAATGAGGCCCAATATTCTGTGTGCCTTGAAAGATCAGCCAAAAGAGGTCTAAAATGGCCGCTAGTGAATGCGTTAAAAACAACGTTGCTAATCGATCAGACGCCACCGTCCAGGCCAGTTACCAAAAGCTAGCCCACGTCATTGCGGCAAGACTCACGGCGTGGAGGCCGCCTCTTCCCCAACACAAGAGGTCAGTGCGGCACGTCATTTCACCCTGGCGACGCTTGCCGACACGCTCCTGCGGGAAGCGGCGGTGACTGTGCCTAACAGGCGCCACGCACCAGCGAGCGCTGCCATTTTGATGCTTCACCGTTGTCACGTTGCCTCCTCTGCCAGCAAGGGGTGTTATTATTCAGCCACCATTCTTTTAACCAGTCTATAGTTTTTTGGGTTTTTTTTTTTTGGGGGGGGGGGGGGTATGTCGAGCTTGGCCATGAGGAAAGTGATGCTGTTGCTGTTGCTCCATTTGACAAAGGGAGGTGTGACAGACGACATTCAGCTGATCCAAATGTTTGCCAAATGAATCTACCTCCAGTTGGCTGTTGGTCCATGTAGGGGGGGTCCAAACGGCCCCCAGCAAGGGCCACACACTTCCTTGCTAAGAAGTTATACGCAATAGGTTTCAGGAAAATACTGCATCTCAGCTTTGGCATGTCAATTTTTAATATCAACTTTACTCTTTTTTCCTCCCATTTTTGCTGTTTTTTTATCTCCAGCTTTCTTCTTAAATAATCTTTGTAAATGTTCTTTTTGTAATATTCAGACTTTATTCCCATAATATTTTGACTTGATTGACATAAAATGACAACTGTTTTTTTTACCATTTCTGCTGTTGCTGTTATTTTTACATTTTCCAACTATTTTAGCTCTCTTCCTGCGTATTTATGACTTTATTCCCATCATGTTTGTAACATGACAACTTTTTCTGCAACCTAATTTTCCAAAAATCTCAACTTTATTCATTGTTTTGTTTGTGTCTCACATTTTTTTTCTTGAACACGTCAATGTCATAAAATTACAACATTTCCTTGTTAGATCACAACTTGTTTCTCTTATTATTTTGACTTTATTCTTGTAGAATTACTGCTGGTTTTACCATTTTTGCTGTTTTTCACCCATTTTTTGTTAAATTATATTTTTAGAATGTACATCAGGCCACTAAAAAACAGCCGCGGGCCACAAATGGCCCCTGGGCCGCACTTTGGACAGCCCTAGTCTATGTTCAGCATGGTGTTTGTTCACCTCCATCGTCCATACAAGAGCAGCCATCTTATTATATATTACTCTTATTTTTATAGCTAGACACATACATTAATACTTAGCACTATTATGCTACATGTTAGCATACTAATGTTTGCACATTTCCATGCTAACATTAGCATAGCAGAATTCTTTGCCATTTTCATAGCTATCGAGGAAAAGGCTTCTTGAGACGTCATCTGTACTTCTGTGAAGAAGGTGTCGGACTTTCGCTGACGAAGCTCTTCGGATGAGGAGCGAAACGTCCGACACCTTCTTCACAGAAGTACAGATGACGTCTCAAGAAGCCTTTCCCTCGATGGACAACTCCTGTACGACTGAGAGCCTACACAGACGCATTTTCATAGCTAGACACATATACAAATGTTTACGCTTATTCTTTATGATTATCGATTATGCTCCATGTTAGCATACTAACGTTAGCATGTTATCATTGCTAGCATGCTAACATTAGCAGTACCATTTTTAGCCATTTTCATAGCTCGACACTTATATAAACACTTGCCAATCTTCTAACATTAGCAACATTAACATGCTAACATTAGCAAGCTAAATATGTAGATAAAATAAATGTAGGACTAATATTTATGGAGTAAATCCCACTATAGGGAGGACTATGGCGCTTGGCGGAGGTCTGTGCTCTCCGAGTGCTTTTCTAGTATTATTTCTTATGTTAGCCAAGTGCTACTGGCCTCCATTGGTGAAAGCAAAGGAAGAATTTCTTTATCCAGAGAAAAATGTGGACTTACAACGCATATAACAATAAATGTTATCTCATCTTGTCTTATCCTCTCGCAGTATCGGCTGTTACAGATAACGGCATGGTTGTGTTAAAGTAACGAGCTAATATAATGAGTTACTATTTCAACTGTTACAACACAACCACTGTTATCGTTACAGAGAGAGGAATGCGGCGTGTTATTAATGTAGCGTGCCGCCAGAGTCTGACGTCCTTTTTTAACTTTATTCTGACCTGAACAACTCAACGGCAGCGCTCGGTTCCAACGCCGTACACCTTCAACTTGCGTCCTCCACACACCAACCCAACACTTCCTCTTCTCCACCGATCACAGGCACACGAGGTGCATTCACGGACATGGGAACGCCGAGCATCGCTGTATGCTAAGCTCTCAATGGCACACGCCCGATACTTGAAGGTTTTTCTGAAACGTGAGGCAATAATGAGTTACTTTCCTCAGTTAGTTACAATGCTAACCTCCGGTCTCCCACACACTACTAGTCTCCAGTCTGCACGACAATGCTAACCTCCAGTCTCCCACACACGACTAGCCTCCAGTTTACACCGCACTGCTAACCCCCAGCCTCTGCTTTCCATTGCCGCTGCCTGATGAGATATTCTCGTGAGCGCATGCACAGCTTGGATTGGGCTGATTACATAATTGGACGTTTGAATGGTGAATATTAATCCGCACCAGCCCATATTGGCTTTTCTAAGCGGGCTGATCACGGCTCTGTAGGCAAGCTGGCTAAGCGGCGTAGCGACAATGAAGCTCTTGACGTTTTATTACACAAGAAAATCCAGAGGCCACCAGCCTGCCTTTGCCAGCGGACTGAGGCTAACACACGTTCATTTCATCAAAGCTTTCATTTCCTTCCCATCCCGCTCGTCTCCTCGCATCCCCCCCGCCCCGGCATCTTGCATCACCACGACCCCAATGGACGCTGACTGGTTGGCACTCGCAGAACGCTCTGCCTTTTGGTGCATTCCTCCACACTTCCAACAGATGACTGAGCAATTCCGTGATGGAAATTAGCTTTCTTATCTTCTTTTCTTTTTACCCCCCCGCAAAGCCAAGCCAGCAATCTTGCGATCATGGGAGGGGTATCCAGCTTCTCATCTCAGTCTTAAGAAGCCAATTAGTGAGCGTTCTCTGCAAAATGTCAGGCTGGTCCTTTCACAGGCGACTCAAAGTGGTCCAAACACCCGCAGGCTGATGCAAACGAGCAGCAAACAGGTGAGGGAGATGACAGACTTCAGGTTTGGAGCTCACACACCATATATATAATCTCTGGGTAGATATATAATCTATGGGTAGATATATAATCTCTGGGTAGATATATATAATCTATGTATGGATATATATCATCTCTGGGTAGATATATATAATCTATGTATGGATATATATAATCTCTGGGTAGATATATATAATCTATGTATGGATATATATAATCTCTGGGTAGATATATAATCTATGTATGGATATATATCATCTCTGGGTAGATATATAATCTATGGGTAGATATATAATCTCTGGGTAGATATATAATCTATGTATGGATATATATCATCTCTGGGTAGATATATATAATCTATGTATGGATATATATAATCTCTGGGTAGATATATATAATCTATGTATGGATATATATAATCTCTGGGTAGATATATAATCTATGTATGGATATATATCATCTCTGGGTAGATATATAATCTATGGGTAGATATATAATCTCTGGGTAGATATATATAATCTATGTATGGATATATATAATCTCTGGGTAGATATATATAATCTATGTATGGATATATATAATCTCTGGGTAGATATATATAATCTATGTATGGATATATATAATCTCTGGGTAGATATATATAATCTATGTATGGATATATATCATCTCTGGGTAGATATATAATCTATGTATGGATATATATAATCTCTGGGTAGATATATAATCTATGTATGGATATATATCATCTCTGGGTAGATATATATAATCTATGTATGGATATATATAATCTCTGGGTAGATATATATAATCTATGTATGGATATATATCATCTCTGGGTAGATATATAATCTATGTATGGATATATATCATCTCTGGGTAGATATATAATCTATGGGTAGATATATAATCTATGTATGGATATATATCATCTCTGGGTAGATATATAATCTATGTATGGATATATATAATCTCTGGGTAGATATATAATCTATGTATGGATATATATCATCTCTGGGTAGATATATAATCTATGTATGGATATATATCATCTCTGGGTAGATATATAATCTATGTATGGATATATATCATCTCTGGGTAGATATATAATCTCTGGGTAGATATACATCATAAAGTGTCCCAATCATACAGACACAGTGTGTCTGCTGCTTCCTCTCTGTGAGACTGTGCATCAAAAAATGGAGGAGGAGGAGGAGGAGAAAGGGCAGAGGGAGACAGGAGGAAGATGACAGAAATGAAGAACACTGAAACACACAAACACACAAACACACACACACAAATGAGAATCCAGACCAAATGGCTGAAGGGCTGCTTGGATAATGCATTAGACAGAGATGGCACTCAAAGCAGCTATGCCAAATGTCCTCCACACACACACACACACACACACACACACACACACACACACACACACACACACCTTCTCTCAAGATGAAGGACCAACAAAGAAACATTTGCCCAAATGATGCTGGCTACCATGTATGTATGTACATGTATGTATGTATGTATGTATGTACATGTATATATGTATGTATGTATGTATGTATGTATGTACATGTATGTATGTATGTATGAATGTATGTATGTATGTACATGTATATATGTATGTATGTATGTATGTATGTATGTACATGTATGTATGTATGTATGTATGTATGTATGTATGTACATGTATATATGTATGTATGTATGTATGTATGTATGTACATGTATGTATGTATGTATGAATGTATGTACAGTATGTACATGTATATATGTATGTATGTATGTATGTATGTACATGTATGTATGTATGTATGAATGTATGTACAGTATGTACATGTATATATGTATGTATGTATGTATGTATGTATGTACATGTATATATGTATGTATGTATGTATGTATGTACATGTATGTATGTATGTATGAATGTATGTACAGTATGTACATGTATATATGTATGTATGTATGTACATGTATGTATGTATATGTATATATGTATGTATGTATGTACGTATATACATGTATGTACATGTATGTATGTATGTACATGTATGTACATATGTGCATGTATGTATGTACATGTATGTATGGATGTACGTATGTACACGTATGTATGTATATGTACGTATGTATGTACATGTATGTACATGTATGTATGTATGTACGTATGTACGTATGTACATGTATGTGTGTATGTACATGTATGTATGAACGTATGTATGTATGTACATGTATGTAAGTACATGTATGTATGTACGTATGTACATGTACATATGTACATGTATATATGTATGTATGTACATATGTCCATGCATGTATGTACATGTATGTATGTATGTACGTATGTACATGTATGTATGTACATATATGTATGTACAGTACGTATGTATGTACATGTATGTATGTATGTATGTATGTATGCACGTATGTACATGTACATATGTACATGTATGTATGTATGTATGTACATACGTCCATGCATGTATGTACATGTATGTATGTATGTACGTATGTACATGTATGTATGTACATATATGTATGTACAGTACGTATGTATGTACATGTATGTATGTATGTATGTATGCACGTATGTACATGCATGTATGTACATGTATGTATGGATGCACGTATGTACATGTATGTATGTATATGAATGTATGTATGTATGCATGTATGTACGTATGTATATGTATGTACGTATGTACGTATGTCCATGCATGTATGTATGTACATACATGTATGTATGTACATGTATGTATGTACATATGTACATGTATGTACATATGTACATGTACGTATGTAAGTACATGCATGTATGTACATGTATGTACATATGCATGTATGTACATGTATGTATGTATGTATGTACATGTATGTATGTATGTATGTACGTACATGTATGTACATATGTACATGTATGTAAGTACATGTATGTATGTACATGTATGTACGTATGTATGTATGTATGTATGTATGTATGTATGTATGTATGTATGTATGTATGTACGTATGTCCATGCATGTATGTACATGTATGTATGTACGTATATGATTGGGAGTAGATGAAAGATGCATGTTGGAATGTGTGTCATGAACTGTACACTCGCAGTGAGACATGAAAAATGCAGAAGGAAAATGGCAAACATGGTTTATCTATGCATTCCCAAGCCGTCCCACTCAAATAGGAGTGTAGTAAAAGGATGTCATCCAACGCCAGGACTGTTTTTACAGCATTTATGACCAGCGGAACGCTGACACACAATCCCTTTTAAGGTCAGGGTTCGATTCATTTTTGGTACAGAAAGGCAGCGGTTCTCAAAATGTTTTCAGGTGTGGAATTTCGTCCATCCTAACTACAGACAAGCATTTTTGCTTGACAAAAAAACACGGTAGCATCAATATCAGACTTATGACTTTCCATAGTGGTCTCGTTCGCAACATTTGGAAATAAAAATACACATAAAATTCCTTGTAAATGAATAAAGTGCAAACATTAAATAAATTGTGTGAGAGAGAGAGCTATAATTAATGCTAATTGTTACACCCGAGAACTACGTTAACGGTGTAGTGACACCTCGCCACACCACACCAACTAGCTACTAGCCGGCTAGCAAATAGATTCACCACACTCGCTCACAATGCCTCAGGCCACTAGCCAAAGGTGACGCTACATATTGGAGCTGCCGCCACTGGAGGCGGGGCTACAGAGTGCAGAGTACAGAGTGCCAGCAGCAAGCTAGCAGCAAATTAGCCTCGTGAGAAAATGTACGCTAACATGAATGAAGGCACGGAAGCGATGGTTTCTAAGGCAAATGCAACAGCCCCAGTGTGGGAATATTTCGGTTTTAAACAGAATGAACAAGGTGAGCGCATGAACACCGACAAACCTATTTGTCGCATTTGTTCGAAAGCAGTGACGAGGAAGAAGAAGAAGGAGAACACAACCAACTTGAATGCACAACTGAAACACAACCATCCTTTTCGGTTTTCCCAACAGGGAAATAAAACTACCGCTGGAGGTGCAGCAGAGCCTTCGTCCCAACAGCCAACACGTCCTGAAATGTAAATATTAAAAAAATAGCGCAAAATGGTGCCCGCTCACAGACAGTGTTGCTCGCTACATTGCAAAAGAAACGCCTCCATTCAATATATACGGATAGATGGCGTACATTTTATGCCATATAATTTATGACAAATGGTCTAAAAAAAATGTTGATAATATCGATTATCGACGATCATTTGGAGCACAATTATTGACCACCAAAATTTGTTATCGTGACAGGTCTAAGTGTAGCGTTCCTTTCTATGTTGCTATGTGACATCAATGCACCCAGGAAGGAAGTTCCCAAAATGCTACATGTATTCCATGTTATGATGAATGTAGCTGATACTACACGCTCACAGCACGGATAGAAAACCACTACACCTTGTTGGAGCTTTTTTTTAGAGGGTTTAAAGGCGGAACAGGTGGCAGAATCCCATCACATGCATTAATTACCTGCGTCTTTTTTGCTGTTTTTATATATTTGGAATGCAGAGAAAAGAGACAGATGCGTGTTCATGTCTCACATAAGGATTTTCGTGCACTTTTCCTTTAATGGCTCTTAAATGAATTTATGAACTTAACTGAACATTGTTTTTTTTACATTCTTTTATACTAAGTGACAACAAACCCACTAAAAACATCTGCACTCTGCTCATCTTTGTAAGCGGGTAAGCTTACAACATCAGCAGCGGAACCTTGGTTAGCGTCGTTAATCGGCTCCAGAAGGTCAGACTCTAAACCGAAATCGATGCTAACTGATTCAAGAAATTATGTAAATCCAGTTCGTCTGCCCCAGAAAGCCAAAAATGGTCACACAAAACACGTTTTCTAGTTTTACATGCATAAAACAATGTGAAATGCACGTAAATGATCATCGAACATTTAAGCTTACTTTTACCTTCATTGAAGACCTGCTTGTGGACGTGAGTGAAAACAGGAAGGTGGTGGTGGTTCTGTGTGCCTTGCAAGGTCGGTCCAAACGCTGCTCTTGTGAAAAATGGCTGGGATTGAATGAGTTAAGAACACAGTTGGACTCACGTAGTGTATCAACAGCACGACGAGCTGTGCGCCATATTGTACGCTAACCAGAGAATGCACGCAAACAGAGGCAAATTTGTGGCGTAGATTTTTGACGTTCATCAAAAAACACGCTAACCGTAGCGGACGCTAACCGAGGTCCCCACTGTACAGTATGTACTGTATATATTGTATATTTTAAAATCTCAAGCACCACCAGGAGTGCCTACGAGTGCACCCATTTTGAGAACCAGTGCAAAAATGCAAAACATAAAGCTGCTTAGATTTGGTGCAGGCAAGCTTTAATGATTTCTTCAAATGAAAGAAATACTGTAAACTGCTAGCATGTACCGTCTGGGAACTTGGTACGCCTCTGTACCCGAGCAAATGTTCCATGCCGAAAAAATCTGATTCTGAACACCGTCACACCCCTATCATTCACACAAAAAAATCCTCCATTAGTTTTGTTGTGGGGCAGTGCATTAAATGAAAATCCCTGCAGGATTTTTCCACATGTTCCGTAATTTCTCAGTGCGTCATGCATTATGAATGAACAAAGATTGCTGGAACAACCGTGATGGAAATGAAAGCACGGAGGTGGTGGGGAGGCTGGAGAGATTTCTGCATGTGACAGCAGAAATGGCACAGGTGCACGTGACAGCATTAAAAATAGATTCGGCTTTCCGTGTATGTTTTCATAGACGCTGAAGCAAACGCTGAAGTGCTGTAACGTGCCAGAACTTCACCCATATGAGAAATGTACTGTTCTTGTTGTGACATGTCACAATGTCGACATGAGCTGTAGGTGCAACTTCTATAGGAAGGACGCAAATGTTTCGTTTGTTTCATCGCTACCAAACTGCAAATGCAGGTATTACCTTTTCCTGCGATACCATTTCCGTATTTTTTTCTGAATTCCTGAGTGAAATCAGCATGTTGGTACAAGCCATATAAACTACTGCCCCCTCCTGTGCCACCGTTCTGTATAACGACACAGACACGGAATGATGGCGACGAGGTCAACAGTGGCGGACGGCGCCTGTGTTTCAGGATATTCCGCAATGCTGCGCCAAATCCTGTGTTAATACATGCACACTCTTGTTGTGTTGAAAGCAACTGTTGCTGTCTGACATTGTTATTATTATTGTTATTAACGTTGTTGCGCCCAAGAACTACGTTACTGGCGTAGTGACACCTCACCACAAACCACACCAGCTACGTGCTCACATGATGGATAGAAAACCATAAAACCTTGTTGGAGCTTTTCTTAGAGGGCTTTATAGGCGGAATAGGTGAATCCCATTTACGCCTCATTTTAGCTGATTTTACTGTTTTTAGAAGGCACAGAAAAGAGAGACAGACGTGTTTTCATGTCTCGCATAAGGACTGTGGATGATGGGCCACATTCCAAAAAAAGTGAACTTTTGCTTTAATGCTAGCATGTTAGCATCCGGTGCTAAATGAATGGAACCGTGCTTGTCTGAAAATAAACGTTTCAAAGCAAAAACTGTAGAGATATCCAATAATATCGGCCCATCCATATTATATTGGCATAAAAATGTAATACCGGTCAATATCGCTATCGGGTTTTTTCCCTACATCGATTTTGAAAAATGCTGTACCTGTATGTATGCCTATGGGCTCCCGTATTTTCCCGCGAGCAAATTGTTACCTCATCAAACCACGTCTGAAGCATGCTGTAAACAACCGTGGGTGGCTAGTAACAAGCTAGCTCGCTCCTGACTACAGTTATGTCTGTTGCGTCTCCTTCGGATATTAAAGTTGCGATTTGCCTGCAAAGCGTTGGTTATGAGACGTGGAACCAAGACTTCTTCCGTCAATACTTCCAATTCCCAAGGCGAAAGCCATCAATCGGGGAATCATGGACTGTATCGCACTGGATAACCGTCCCTTTTCTATCGCGCAAGACGCCAGATTCACCAAACTTGTCGGATTCACCGAACTTGTGGAGTTCCTGGAGCCACGCCTTGCCACGCCTGATCGCAAGGATTTCTCAGATGTTTGCTTAGAGTTGTACAATGTTGTTTACAGCCACGTGGAGAAGCTAATTGCTGATGCTGATGCTGCATCCGCTGGCTTCACAACATATTTGTTCACTCCCCAACAGGAGATATGTCATGTTGCACATATCGGTATCGGAAATTGAGAGTTGGACAATATCGGATTTTTGAGCCAATATCGGGCATCCCGAAAAATTGTTAATTAGGGAAATTTCAACTGGAAATGATCTTTTTTGGCCGCACGGTGGTCTAGTGGTTAGCATGTTGGCCAACACAGTAACAGCTTGGAGATCGGGAAGACCTGGGTTGGATTCTCCCCTGGGCATTTCTGTGCGGAGTTTGCATGTTCTCCCCGTGTGCGCGTGGGTTTTGTCCGGGTACTCCGGTTTCCCACATTCCAAAAACATGCAGGTGAGGTTAATTGGCGACTCTAAATTGTCCATAGGTATGAATGTGAGTGTGAATGCTTGTTTGTCTATATGTGCCCTGCCATTGGCTGGCCACCAGTCCAGGGTGTACCCCGCCTGTTGCCCGAAGTCAGCTGGGATAGGCTCCAGCATGCCCCCGCGACCCTAATGTGGAGAAGCGGCATAGAAGATGGATGGATGATCTTTTTTTTGTATTGAAAAGGGAAGCGGTTCGGAAGACTGATCAGTAACATGGCTTCTTTTCTCTTTGATCTTTCATGTTCTATTGTGGTTTGTGTTTTTGTTTTTTACGGGCGAATAAAATGGCTGAATAAAAGCAATAAAAGCACAAGCACCGCTGAAAGCACCCACACACCCCCACACAGAAATGAAGAGGAGTCAGAAAGCTTCAGGAGCTCTCCAGTGATATCGATTGTGAAAAGGCACGCAGTCCATGGCAACATGTGGGGGATGCTACCACACTTTCCAACAACAGACTTCCATCTGCATCTACTGCCCAGTAGACCACGCCATGAGATGATTTTAATTAACAGCCACAGGGGTACGATTACTTAACCATGCCCCACAATTGCACCAAAGTCCCTCGTGCATCGCTCGTATTTCTCTCAGAATGTGGCGCCTGCATCGCTGATTCAGGGGTCCTCGGCGCTGTCACTTTTCTAGGCCAGTCGCTACTGTGATCAGCAAAAAAAAATAAAACATAGCAGGCAAGCAAACAAACAGCAGTGCCCTCCTCCCTTCTGGCAGGGAGGGGACCAGGGGGAGCCGATAGGAGGCTGAGCTCTGGCAGGGCTTCTGACAACGACCATATGGATCACACGGGCGGGGACGGAGGGACGGGAGCACCTGTAACACGCTCGTCTGAAGAGACAAAGCTGTCGTAATCAGCAAACTAAACACTCACGCGCTCCCCTCAATCCTGAAACACACCTCCGTGTGGAGGGTGCACGCGGCCTCCCCTGCCACGCATCTCGCTGGCAACCAGCACCCGTCCCAACAGCGCACAAAAAGCAAACCTTTGCCAAAGTGTGCAGAAATATGAATCTCTGTTGTTTGACAGCGCATTCACCCGCTTCTCTTGGACCCCAAATTCTCTTTGATTTGGAGCTAAAGGTCTCTGACGGGCGTCCGTGGGTGGGGGTGTTGTGTGGACGTACGTGAGCCAAAGGCACCCAATGAAGGACACGCTGTATGCAAACAAACGTGAAATGGAGAATAAAAAGAGCAAAGAGACGAATGCAGTCGGCCCTTTCAGAAAGGAATGAATGAATGAATAAGTGATGGCTGTTTGGTGGTAGACTGCCGTCTATTATCTGTCAGTCAGAACATCCAAATACAAGTGATGTGTAGTATTGTGGTCACTAGGTGGCAGTAATGGCACAAAACTTGGAGACTTTAGCTTACATGACATTACCTTAACACTGCATGAAGCCCACATGATAGAGTGAAAAAAAGTTCTCCCATCCAGTGTGGAAGTGGTACGTTTTGACTCCTTAAGTTCACTGAATCGGTTTGCAGCCAAGTGTGAAGCGGAGAATCAGCAACTCCAAGACCCCCGAAAAAGGGTGGAGTGCCATCTCTGGGTCAGAGATGAGATCCTGCCCAAGTGGAGGAGTTTAAGTATCTCGGGGTCTTGTTCACGAGTGATGGACAGGTGGATTGGTGCGGCCTCTGCAGTCATGCAGACTCTGCATGGGTCCGTTGTGGTGAAGAGGAAGCTGAGCCGAAAGGCAAAGCTCTCAATTTAGCAGTGGATCTTTGTTGCTACCCTCACCTATGGTCATGAGCTTTGGGCAGTGACCGAAAGGAGAAGACGGTGGGTAAAGAGGCCGAAATGAGCCTCCTGGACACCTCCCTGGGGAAGACCCAGGACATGTTGGAGAGACCACCTTGGATAAGCGGTAGAAGATGGATGGATGGACAAAACACCTAACATGATGGTTGTGTATTTTTGTGCCAACAAGGGTAGTCCGCCATTGGTGTACCACTCCTCTCGCCCAAAAAAAGCTGGGATAGGCTCCAGTACACCCACGACCCGAGTGAGGACAAACGGTATGGAAGATAGATGGAAGGGTAGTTGAAATGTCTCTGGTGAAGTGGGATACCGTGTGCACACTGACACGACCACCAACAACAACTGCTTCCAGGACAAAAGGGGCGGGGCAAGTGAGTCTTCTGTCCCGAAATTCCACTGTTCCCCCTGTCCCGCCTCTGACTTTTAGTGTAGAAGAAGTTGAAGCCACATGCTTCTTGCTGTGAAGCCGTCAGTGTAAAGGGTAGTATGACTTTCTACAGCGCTTGGGTGTTGTGGGTCGTGTTTTAGCGTGTTTCTAATGTGTGGCATAGAAAAAAAATCGCCATTGTGGTAGATTGCTCACACTATACAATATTTATGCTATGCTATGCTATTTTTAAATGCTGGATTATGTGTCGAAATTGTTGTATATGGACATCCCAGTCTTCTTTCCTAAATAAAGTATTACTAACGACGTTGGTTGACATGTTTTACATGCAATCTACTGACGTGTTGCTGTTGTATACTTCTTAGTAGCTATTGACTAGCATGAGGTTGTGACGGTACGATAACCTTTGACGGTATTATAAATACAACTCTAAAATGTGTTATTTTGAAATATCTTCATTGAAAAGACAAAAAAAGTCAGGTCAAAAAAGCCGCTTTTAAACCACATAATAGAACACAATAAAAGTGGAGCATATGTACAGTACTTAAAGGGTCCCTGACATGATTCATCAACTTTGCTTAAATATTGTTTGTAATTATGTTCTACATTATTCTATTTTTGAAAGCGAGGGGTGAACTCGCAAAAATAACATTTATAGCTCATGGCACGAACGAGCTAGCTCTCGCTGTTCAGTCTCATTTCTGGAAGTGACACGATCGAAGTACTTATCACTCAGGTAAACAAGCATGGCGGTGTACGAGACGGAGGATGTTTACAGTGATTATAGCCAGGACTTGAGCAATGTGTCAATAGTTTTTAAGAAGAAAAGAAGGGAGAAACATTTGGAGATGAAATAGAGAACTTGATGTGAAGTGTAAATGACTCTGGAGTTGCTTATCCTTCAATTATTGTATTAAATCGGCTTCTCAATGATTGTAAAGGGGCCTTGATAGCCTGAGTTATATTTTGTCACTGTCGCAATCGCAATTGCAACGGTCTCCGTCCCCGCCCCCTACCCCCCACAGTAAACATGCATATTGCTGTGAAAAGATGTTTCCAGTATATAACATGTATAATGTTCTACAGCCTTGTCGCTATCATGGAATAGTGTTTAAAAAACATTATATAAACAAGACATGACTTACTCTGTTCTTTGGCAACTTTGACGTCTTGTCTTTTTTTTCCTGTGTACCAGCGTAATAGCATCCTTTTCAAAATATTTATAATATATAATAATATATATATAATATATCATATAATATATATAATAATATTTACAGCATACTTTCAAGCCAAATGCTTCTTGTAAAGGTGTTCCTTCATAGCAGTCATCAGTGAAATGATCACTGCAAAGAACAGAACCTCAGGTGAGCGTCCATCTGTCTGTCGTTCTCTGCACTTGCTTCGTCCATTGTTGTCTTAAAGCTTCCTCTTTTGGAAAAGAAACTAAACATCCAGCAGCAACACAACATTTTGGAATGACCACTGTTTGGATAAAATATACTGAACCAAATCGACCATCTACCTTGAGAAGCGTTTGCTCACTCTGCTTCAGCTGAGAGGTGTCACCCTGATGACGTAACTTGCGGAAATGAGGCTGAACAGCGACATCTCGCTCGTCATTGTTGGCGCCATCAACTAGAAATGTCATTTTTCCCATTCGCGTTCAAAAGTAGAACAACGTAGAACATAATTACAAACAATATGCAGCATATTTAAGCAAAGTTGATGAATTGTGTGAGGGATCCTCACATGAGAAGCCCCCTCTTGATTTGGTGGCAATATGCTGCAGTTTCAAAGTGACGTTTTGAAGATGGCAGAAGGAGATGAGGACATTTAGCACATGAAGATCATGTCCATTAATAATACTCCCGGATGCTGGTATAAGGAAGGGCAAATCGCATCGGTGCGGACAAAAGCTCATCAGACGGATGTACGCGCCAGTGACATCGATAACTCAATGTGACTGTGGAAGACACACACACACACACACACACACACACACACACACACACACACACACACACACACGCAAACATTTCTGATCAAGGCCTGGAGGCTTTCAAGTGGTAATCACCTATGGGAGTGTTCAACATGGAATGCCTACTGTGTCTGTGAATGAATATAAAACAGAGCATGCATCTACGGACCTGTAATAAATCTACAGCAGCAACAAAACAAGGACTTTGGAGGAGAACGAGCATCAATGATGGTTACAAATACGGCTGCACCATTCTGGCAATTTGTGCGAATCACCATTTTCTTGCTTGGAATTGAGATGACGATTGTCTGGCATGTTTTGTTTCCTGGCAAGCGTATGTAGAGTACATATAGAAACTCATTCTTGCACGAATCAACAGCACTATTAAGCCAAGCTGTAGCACACTGAAATCCCACTTTCTTGGAGGCTGGGACAGACCCCTCATTGCTTTGTGCTGCTTTCCAGAAACGAAGAATTGTACAGTTGTCCCTCGCTACGTGGCGGTTCCAACACTCTATTGTGGTTTTTCAAAAATGTATTCATTCATAAATAACGGCTGTTTGGCAGCTGGGATGGGCTCCAGCATGCCCCCGCAACCCTAGTGAGGATAAGCAGCATAGAAGATGGATGGATGGATGGATGGATGGATGGATGGATGGATGGATGGATGGATGGATGGATGGATGGATGGATGGATGGATGGATGGATGGATGGATGGATGGCTGTTTCATGGCCAACGTGTGTCTTTCGTACATTTTGCTGGTGTCAGCTTTGGGCAAAATGTCCATTTTTTTCATACATAACAATTGCAGACATTCGCACATTCAGATGTTTCGTACATCCTCCATGTATGCTGACATCACACTCCTTCATGGTCACCACAACTACGTTCTCCACCAACAAAAACGATGTGGTGATTTGGGGAACGCACAGTGGCCTAGTGGTTAGCATGTTGCTATATGTGCCCTGCCGTTGGCTGACGACCGGTCCAGGGTGTACCCCGCCTCTCGTACAAAGTCAGCTGGGATAGGCTCCAGCATACCCCGCGACCCTAGTGAGGATAAGCGGCATAGAAGATGGATGGATGGGAATGCGATCTTGGGAAAGCCAAAAATTGCACTGCCAAAAAAAACACATTGATGAGACACCAATGATCATATTTGTACCTAAAATCCAATCCAACCCACTTTATTTATAGGGCACGTTTTATAAACCCTGTTTCCAAAGTGCTGCACAGACTAGCAAAACCATAAATAATAAGTAAAAGTAAAAACTACTACAGTAAAAACTAAAAGATCAAATAAAAACAAAGAAACGTACAACAGCAACATATCTAAAACAAGAAGTAAAAACAATAAAAGCAAATAAATCCAAGAAGTAGGTAACAAGTAAATAAGTACCGTAAATAAACCGCACCCGTGTATTAACCGCACCCCCATTTTCAGGCTCACGGAGGGGGGGAAAAAATGTTTAGTTCATAAATGCTTGCCAACTCTTTCATCTCAAATCAACATGCATAAAGGCAATTTCAAAAAGAAGAAGAAAGGAGAAATCTGCCGTCCATCAATTCATCTGCAATGGAATTCATGTAAGAACACTTGCCGATGATGTCCGCTCTCCAACGCCGTGCTGCCGTCCTGCTGCGCGGTTCCCAAACTCTTCTGCATACCAGCAGACGGAGAGTTTGAACGCTGCGGTGAAAGATCGTCGTGGCATTTTGAGAGGGTACAGGCCCGGTGACACCGTCCCAACTTTGCTGTAGCGTCCCTTGAACGGTAGGAAGAGGGGGCCGAATTTCGACAACGCTCGTCACAAAATGGGAAAAAAAAATAGAAAACACGGGCGTTGTCCTAGTGGTGCACCGCTGAAGCCGGCGTTGCTTTAGCTTTGATTTAACGGTAGCAAATGTTGGTTTAGCGGTGACGCGAGCGGTGACACGAGCGGTGATAGAGCGGCGTTCTGCGCATGCGCATGCGGATCAGTTATCCATGTACTGTACATAACACAGCATTGCTTCAGTGTGAAATTTGAATAAACTCCAACGTTGTATTGTATTGGACATTGGAAGCTTAGGTTAGCTTCAGTGTATATAGAGATCGTTTCACTGTGTGAAAATACAGACACACAGCAGTCAGATAAGTTAGAAAGAAATTGCATACACAAGCATTTTCAACTACTGTACAGCAGAGGGCGCTAAAGTCAAAGCAACTGTCTGACCTACAGACAGCTATTCTAAAATGGGCTTCTAGTCAATTTCTGTGTCTGGTCACAGACCTGTCATCGTGTATACACCGCACCCCGATTTTTTGCTTCTTACCAGTGGAAAAAAAGTGCGTTTAATACACGGTGCTTCACGGTAAATTCAATTTAAAAACTAGAATAAATAAAACCATTAAAACTTAAAAAAGAATCAAAGACACAGAGGACCACACAACTCACGACTCAGTTAAAAGCCAAAGAATAAAAGTGGGTTTTAAGACGAGACTTAAAGCTTTCAATTGTGGGGGCCGTTTTTACATGAGGGGGGAGAGCGTTCCACAGCTTTGGGCCGACTACGGAAAAGGCCCGGTCTCCCCTGGTCTTAAGTCTGGTCTCAGGCACCACCAGTTGGAGCTGGCCTTCGGACCTCAATGTGTGCACTGGAGTGTAGATTTGGATGAGGTCCGAGATGTACTGTGAGGCCAGCCAGTTCAAAGCCGTAAAAACAAACAATAATATGTGCTGCAGGGTTCTGGACTAACTGTAAGTGAGAGAAAAAAATGGCAGTATAATGGTAGTACAGGTGTAAAGGTGACCATAGGGGTGCTATTCCATGTCTACGTGGCTCTAATCATGTTAAAAGGCGTATTTAGAAGCTCTATCTACAACAATATTCCATTCATTAATATTGAATCCTACTTCATGCAAATTCACTCATCGTGGTCAGGTCTGCAACCAATTGACCTCGATAAACGAGGGATGACTGTATTTTGTCTTTTCTTCACGGGATGTCCTGGAAGGCTGACTGATGGGGGACTTTCTTAATAGAAATAAAGACAAAGACTCAAAATAATCCACTAAGCCAAAACCCACGGCACGCTCGCTCGCTGTACAGCCCCAGTTATAAATAAAGCAAAAGTCAATGAAAGTTTAAAGACAATCATAGCAACAGAGCTGGAGAAAGACAGATTGGTGGCCGCAGGGTGGAGGATGAGGGGAAGGGGGGGAGATTTCTGACTGAAGAGGTCTTTAATTTGCTGAGACCTACATTCAAAAATGTGTTGTTTTAAAGAGAATCCCTGTAAGAGTTTGCAATCACACTGGTACCAAAGGCTGGGCGGTGGAGAACATTTACACAACGTAAAAGCTGATTGGGAAGCTTTCCTGACTGGGCATGGGCCGGTGTGACATTCTGACGGCATGATAACCTTGGGCACAAATACCACGGTTTGACGCTTCCACGATATTATAATTACAGCTATTTTAGTGAAAACGGGGAAAACTCATGTCAAAACAGCCATTTTGAAACCATATAATAGAAGACGGCCCAAGTGGAACACATGTATTGAAAATAAATAACACAAAATAAGTGAATTCTTTCGAAATAAAGACCAAATAAATCAAATGCAGTTGCCAATGCGGCCTACTGTGTAATCCTGCAGCACAATAAAAGCAATCAAGTGGCTCTGGAAGGTCACAACATCAATCCATTTTTTTAAATGCAGGTCGCACTTTTCCACAAACTTGCCTTTGCGGGTCACGTGATTGTTGTTAGCAACTGAGACGTTGTTAAATGGTGGTTGCTCGTTGTCGAGTGGAGAATAAACGCTTTATAGCACTTATCCTCCACTCCTGTCTCCTTCACAATCACATCTCCACATTTGGTGACCCTCCATGTGAGGAACATGTCCAGCGCGGCCGCTCAACGCTCACGCCTGTGCTAGCTATGCCCGACGTATGCCGACACAGAACACGCCTGCGCTTTCAACACATGGAAGCCCAGTTCCGACTGCGAGGAATAACACAGGAGGTGATCAAGTATTTCCACATAGTGGCGGCGCTGGACCTCCACTTTCTCTCAGAGCGTAGAAACGTTATGACGCACAATTTTAGTGGTTTTAAAACCGTGACTTTTTCATACAGTGGTGTATCTTGAAAGCCGGAACCGGCCCATGCCTATTTGTGACATATTACGTGACCTAAATCAAATATTGCGCCTGCTTTGTTGAATATGTAGATTATTTTGAATATTCTGCTATATTTACCAGCTTGGATTTCACAAAAAGCTTCTAAAATATACTTTAAAAGAGCGCCACTGTCACACACCCAGAAGAAGAAAGCAGAGCAGAGAGAGATCACTTCCAACACATTTTCTCTTACATATTCCTCATTTCTGCGTGCTTTTTTGCTGTCATTTTAACACCGTCCGTGTCTTTGGTCGGTGTAGCGTTCGTGTTTGCACGCGGGTGAACCGGAAAAAATGTCCCGTGGGCACTAGGCCTAGGACGATAATAAAACTATGAGCTGGATCATTCTGCCAGCCATAATATATTGCCACGTGCACGCCTGCTTTCCTCCTCTCTCGCCTCCAAACAGGCAGGAAAAGGGTTCACTGGTTTCAGCACTTTGATGCGTTTGTTCCATAGAACATGGAGTATGAACGGAGTGAGCCCTTTCGCCAGTCATTCAGTCTCTTTGTGTAACATAGTAGAAATTAAATTAGTAGACTGCAATATATTCTCATATATATATATATATATATTTGTTTTAGATGATATGTATTTTTATTGTACTTTTCATAAAAGTGTTAAAACCTCATCACATTTTCATAGACCCGATCTCGTGTATCATCTCGTGTCTAGTGACACCCCAAGTGTGTCATTTCCTCACACTTGAGTACATGAACCGTACCAGTGGAGCAAACGCACCAGAGTTCCTTTCACTCGACCCAAACACCAGCGCCAGCACCCGTGCACACGTGAAGAACAAAGAAAGGCATCACGACAAGAAGTAGAAAAAGATTGGGAATGACTGCAAGGTGATTGCCTCCTCCGCCACACGAGTTGTTATGAAAGCTAAGCCATGCGAGATGTGCCTGGGCGTGTTTGGTTTCTACCGGTGTGGGTCAGCCATGAAGGGAAGGGAGGGGGGTTTCACTTCATCCTGCTTGTTTGAAGGGACGGAGGGGCAGATGCTCGTCCACACCATCAGAGAGAGGCCTTCTTGCTTGCTCTCCACAGACTCTCTCCTCTTACGTAACCCAACACCCCCACCTCCCTAGAACCACCACCGCCACTCCCCCCTTGCCACACCGCCTGCCTTTATTGGCTTATTTCTCACGTTTCTTTGCATTTTCACCCCAATCCCGGCTTCACCACACAAGCGTTCCTGCTAATTCCTGCATGTATTACATATATGTTTTACATCCCAATGTTTGGGGGGGGTTGAAAAAGCACCTGAAATAGTGACAGTATTTGCTTACATAATCACGTTCTGGCCGGTGTAGGAAATAAAAGTAAAAAGAACGACGTGTTTCTTTATCTCCAGTCAGGCTGCGGCTCAGCTCAGGGGCATCATTGCAAAACCTCCATTTTGCCCCCCCTCCCCGCTTCCTCTCCTCCTCACCTTCATGCTCAAAATGCGGCGTAAGCGAGCGATGCGGCGGCCCGACGCTACATTGACACATACTCATGCATGGCAAAGAGCCGTTCCTTGAATCTCCTGCTCAACAAGCAGCGCTCCCCCCCCCGAGCTCACATGCATGCACCTTGCTTAATTAACACTTCAAGGATGATTTTGGGGGGGCAGAATGCTATAAAATGGAGGCCCGCAATAAGAACTCGCCATCGCCTCATGAAGACACAAGTCAACAGAGAAGTGTGCGTGTCACTCGCTTGATGCTGCCATAAGACACCAGGGAAAATGCACCAATTTTCCTTCCTGAGTCGGCAAAGCGCCAGGCTTGTTTCGGGGCGACGTGTTCCAAATCTTGGAAGCATTCGTCACCAAACGCACAAGCATGATCTCCATGTGTGCAGTCAAACTGGATCAGTCCTGTTCTGTCCTTCCCACACCGCTGAGGCACCACAGCCACCGTGTAGCAACAGGGAACGCTAAGAGAAGCTCACAAGTCCCAACCCCCCACCCCGTACCCGCATGTGAGGAAGAGGGCCTACCTGGTCATACCACTCCCGATTGGTGCAGGTGCACTCAGGCCACCATCCTCCTTGTCCACTTGAGTTGTTGCCGTTCACTTTGGGCCCGCCTTTGGATTGGCCCTTTGGATTGGGGCCTCCAGGACCCCCGCCAGACATCATCTTGCCCTTACTTCTGCCTAAGGTTCCCCCTCCTCCGCCTCCTCCTCCTCCCATGTTCCCTCCTCCCCCTGAGGCCGGAGCAGGCAAGGTTTGGCCCCCTCCGTACCCGGGCGGGTATCCATAGGGCTCGGCCTGCCAGTCTCCTCCGTACGACGGGGCGTCCATCCTGCGCAGGGCCGCCATGCGGGTGACCTCATAACATTCTGGGCACTTGCAGCAGTGGTGGTGTTTGTGCATGCTGGCTGGGGCGGCGTGGCACTCTCGGTCTCCTCCTCGGATGTCGCACGGCGCGCTGCGGCGGTGCTAACGGCGCGCGGGTGCCGGCGGAAACTACGCCGATCACAGGAATTTCGACCGATTTCTCCCCCCCCCCCTTTCCTTTTTCTTCTCTTTTTTTTCGTGTCAAATCCTGCTCTCTGATTCACTCGTCTCTGGGAGGGAAAAAAATGGAGCGGGAGAGACGGGATGCAGCAACAGCAAAACAAAAATACAAAATGGGCACGTCGTCTTTGTCCTCTTGACGTAGAAGATCAAATATTCAAAATATATGATCACACAATCAGAGACCAGCCCTGATGAGATGAGAATCCTCTTGCTTCACAGTGATGCACATAGAAATTCATATATATATATATATATATATATATATATATATATATGTATATATATATATATATAGATAGATATAGATATATATATATATGGATGTATATGTCTTGCTTATATATTATATATATTTACACACACAAATACATATAAAAATATTAATATAAACAGACAAGCACAAATACAGATATGTACAAGTATAATTGTATCTATAGACTGTATATATATGTATATAAATATCTATAAGCGTGTGTACAAATATATATAGATATACAAACAATATGTATAAATAAATGGTGTCCTCCGATGGAAAATCTTTGCGCTTCAGTTGTCGTTATCTTCCGCCCGGCTCAAAAATGTCAAGTTTGTTCTCCTCCCGCGTTGAAAAGGGTTGTAGTGCCGCCTCGTCTCCCAGCCTGCAGAGAGGAGCTGAGCTGTGATCGCCTCTCAGCCAGCTTGCCCTAGATGTGGATTATTCCGAGGGATGCGAGTGAGCAAGGGGGTGGGGGGCGCAGAGAGAGAGAGAGAGAGAGAGAGAGAGAGAGAGAGAGAGAGAGAGAGAGAGAGAGAGAGAGAGAGAAAGCGCAGGGGGGGGGGTGATGGAGAGCTACATAGCAGCATCCCTCTCGCTCCTCTCTCAGCCCCCCGACGGCCACAGCCAATCAGCTGGCAGCGCCGCCATCAGCAGCAGCAGTGAGAGCGCCCTCCGCTCGCTGCTCTTAAAGGGGCAGGCGCACCTAAACGTCACTCCTGCCTGCTCGGACTGAAAATGGCACTGGCTCTCACACACACACACACACACACACACACACACACACACACACACACACACACACACACACTTGCACGCACACACGCTACTGTAAGACGCAATAGTCCATTTTTATTTGACCTTCTTGATTTTCTCACAGAGGGACAATCAGTGTCAATTTGTCAATCAGGCTGATCTGCTAACTGGGAGTGTTTTTTTACTTGCGCCAACAATATCTATTTGTGTGACCCCTTTCAGCTAAGCGGCACGTTTTTTTTGCACCCTTTGTGGTGGCACACGTGGGAGGAATGTCAGAATTTCAGTCCATTGAGCAAAATGCCTTCTGGTTCTTCCATGCTAATGTTTGCATAGTAGCCTTTTTCACCATAAGTACAGATACACTTATTGCTATCATGCTAAGTAGTAGCATGCTAACATTGGCTAATTTGGCTATTTTCATTAGTTTGAACATTGGCAGACACTTTGTGCTATCATGCTAGGTTTAGCATGTTAACATTAACATCACTAAGATCCTAGCAAAGTAACATTTTTGCTGCTTTCATGAGCAGAAACTTATATAAACTGAGTGCTATTATATTAGGTGTTAGCATGTTAGCGCTAGCATGCTAAAAGAACCATAGTTGCATTTTTTTTACATTTCTATGCACTTCCTTCGTCCGATCTTGTCTTAAACCTTCCTCTTTTGGAAAAGAACACAAACTTACCCCTCGAACACTATTAACATCCAGCAGCAACACAACCTTTTGGGATGATACTATTTGAATGAAAAATATACTGAACCAAGTCCACCACCTATCTCGAGAAGCGTTTGTTTACTCTGCTTTAGCTGAGAGGTGTCGCCCCGATGACGTCACTTGCGGAAATGAGGCTGAACAGCGAGAGCTAGCGCGTCATGGCTGGCGCCATCAACTACAAATGGCATTTTTGCTAATTTAGCGTGACATGTTCAAAAAATGAAAAATGTAAAACATAATTACAAACAATATATAACATATTAATGACATATTTATTTATTTATTTATGACATGATGAATCAGGTCAGGGACCCTTTAAAAGCGAGGTGTGCACCTGTAATGCTGTGAAATCATATTTTTGCTCACATGCTGGATTGGCTGAAAAATGAGCAACATGCACATGAAGCTTCATTTAGGGAAGCGTGGAGGTAAAAAAAAAAAGCGTCCTTTCTACAGTGATGACATCAACACACGTGAAGAAAAGCGACAAGATTACACGCTTGGGCTCTGGAGTGGGTGGACGCCTGGATTGGAGCAGAAAGAGATGGACTGATCACACATGAAGCACACTTTTTTGAGTGGGAACGCGGCCATTAAAGACCAGCATGCATGCATTATTCATGGCATGTGACATGGACAGGAGATGGACGTGTCTGCATGTGAGAGTGTACAGTGCCGTCCATATACGAAGGCGTTTCTCTTACACACAGACTTTACATGACATAATAATGTGTCAGTGCGACCCTCATGTTATAATTGAGCAGGATCTCAGCGCAAATGCGTCGCAGTCCAACGCAGTGGGCTCCGCCACACTTAATTACATGCAAGAGTAGCTCACCTCTTTTGAATGATATTCTTTCACTCTAACCTACAGAGATTTACCAAGTGCAGAAGAAGGAAGACACCTCCCATCCCCTTTCTGAATGCCTCAGCTTGCATGGATTTGCAGCACGGCAGCGAACAGGCCTGCCAAAGCCAATCAGAGCGATGCTGAGGCGTGGCTTAGGGGGCAGCAGCTTGAGAGGAAGATGCAAGCATATTGATCACGGCACACATGAGCGAGCACATGTTGCAACACTCGCAGCCTGTGTGTCTTAGATTTGCAGTCAGATGAAGACGTGTACTGTATTTATCCTCTATGTTGCTCTGTAGCTTCAATTCAAAACAAAAAGACAGGAAAGTCATATCATTCGGAACAGCCACACAATAATTTAGAGGTCAAACTCTCGCCATATATTGTGAGACTTCAGCACACTGAAGGCAGCGGGGCACAAACTGTTTCCATCCAGGGTTGCATATATAAAAATTGAGGGATGAGGGACATTTTGTACATTCAAGATGCAGAAAACAATCCACTGTGGGTCAATATATGCTACGCTATCTTTTTATTCCAAATTTATTGAATTAATAAAGGAAAAGAAAAACGAAACGACCCCAACTCCACCCCTGTCCAACTCCACATGACCCAAAAATATAAAAAACACACAAAACAATCAAAAGGACAAAACACACACATAAAATGATAATACTAAATAACAACAATAACAACAATTAACAATCATAATACCAACGACAACAACAATAATAATAACAACCAACAGTACAGCAACAAGCAAAAAAACACAAAATGTACATAAAATTAAATTACAATGATCTTCTCATTATTATAAGCATTACCATCACTACCACTAATAATAACAATATGAACCATAACAACAACAGTCATGATGGCCCACGCGGATTTTTTTCAATTTTGCTGGTTGATAATTGTGCTTCAAATTTTGCAACCATTTTTTCATTAATTAATTATACGGCATAACCTTCACGCCCTATAACCGTACTGAATGGCTGCATTTATTTTGCAATGTAGCGAGCGACACTGTCAGTTAGCACGCAAAATTTTGCGCTATTTTGTTGACATTGCCGACCAAAGGCCTCGTAAGCGTTGGCTGTCGGGACGAAGGCTCTGCTGCAACTCCAGCGGTAGTTTTTCCTGTTCCGGTTGCCATTTTGTTTCGCTAGCTAATAAGATATTAACTCCTTCAATACCAAAGACGTTTGTATACGTTTTTATACGCCCAGTCCCAACAACGTATTTATACCTATTGTACATTTTTTGCGTGTGAGGCGAAAAGAGGTAATGATGCAACTCTCCATTAATGCAGTCCTCTGGTTTCCTCCCACATTCCAAAAACATGCATGTTAGGTTAATTGGTGACTCTAAATTGTCCATAGGTATGAATGTGAGTGAATGGTTGTTTGTCTATCAGGGTGTACCCTGCCTCTCGCTCAAAGTCAGCTGGGATAGGCTCCAGCATACCCGCGACCCTACTGAGGATAAGCAGCATAGAAAATGCATGAGACACATACTTTATTTAATTAGATATTACACTAACTTACACAAAGCTAGCTTGTCAATGTTTTGTTCATATACGCTGGTGTGAAAAAGTGTTTGCCCCCTCCTGATTTCTTATTTTTTTTGCACGTTTGTCACACTTGAGTGTGACAAACAATGTGATTATTATACAATCACAACTGAACACAAAATTCAGTTTTTAAATGAAACTTTAAGGGAAAAACAAAATCCAAAACTACATGGCCCTATGTGAAGCCATTCAGAGGTGGACTTGCTGGTGTGTTTTGGATCATTGTCCTGCTGCAGAACCCAAGTTGCTTTCAGCTTGAGGTCACCAACAGATGGCCGGACATTCTCCTTCAGCAGAATTCATGCTTCCATTTATCACAGCAAGTCTTCCAGTTCCTGAAGACCATCACACTACCACCACTACATTTTACTGTTGCTATGATGTTCTTTTTCTGAAATGCGGCAGATGTAATGGGACACACACCTTCCAAAAAGTTCAACTTTTGTCTCGTCAGACCACAGAGTATTTTCCCAAAGGTCGTGGGGCTCATCAAGATGTTTTCTGGCAAAATTGAGACATGCCTTAATGTTGTTTTTGTTCAGCAGTGGTTTTGGTATTGGAACTCTGCCATGCAGGCTTTTTTTGCCCAGTGTCTTTCTTATGGTGGAGTCATGAACACTGACCTTAACTGAGGCAAGTGAGGTCTGCGGTTCTTTGGATGTTGTTGTGGGGTCTTTTGTGACCTCTCGGATGAGTCGTAGCTACGCTCTTGGGGTCGTTTTGGTTGGCCGGCCCCTCCTGGGAAGGTTCATCACTGTTCCATGTTGTGGCTCTCACATGGCTCTCACTGTGGTAGAAATGTATAACTTTTTCTACACTGATAGATCTCAAGTCATCTCAGTTATGTTTTAATGGGGGGGCAATCACTTTTTGAAACAGGGCCATGAGGGACTGGATTTTTTTTCCTGCCTTAATAATTAAAAGTTTCATTGAAAAAGTGCGTAAAGTGTTGAGTTGTGTTGTCATTGACTAATATTTACATTGGTTTGATGATCTGAAACATTGAAGTGGGACAAACATGCAAAGAAATAAGAAATCAGGAGGGGGCCAAACACTTTTTCACACCGCTGTAGCTTGTGATACTGCATCTTGACCAACAGTAGTTTGGATCTTTAATGCCCAAAATGCATCACTGTGGCTCATCGCATCCATGCATTTTTTCTGTATGCTGTCCGCGTTGTTGCCGTTGCTGTAGGTGCACAGCAAGATGATATGCTTTCATGACAAAGTCATCCTGTGTGACTCATAGCATTCACCTCACGCGCATTTCTGCACACTCTGCAAGCCTGCAGTTTCTCCTGTTTTTTTTTATGTGCAAGAACCTTGATGAACACTGCGCCCAATTAACAGCTCAGACCAGCGGGGGGCAAAGCGATATGTGATTTATCTTGCCAAATGAAAGCGGTGACCTCTGATCTGCGCCTTGACAAACAAAAAAAGACTCTGGCCTGTGATTTATGAAACAAGGACAGACGGAATTATCATTGCTGCTCTTCAACAGAGACGGTTTCTCTTCTCCACTGCCTCGCGGCCAGCGCCGCACAATCCGCTCAGCATCAGCTTGCACAGCTCCTTATTACATAAACCCACCTGGACACCCAACAACACACACACACACACACACAGGCTATCATAATGACTACTACAACCCCCAACCAGTGTTCATTGAGTCCATGCATTGAGTCATTTCTAGGCACTTCACCGACAAGCTATGTGACTACTCCTTTTGTCACCTGACCGGATGCGGCACCTTATAAGGCAAGTCGGTAGTGAGGGTGTCTTAAAGGGGAAGCTCCGTTTCAAGCCTTTACTGTAGCCTTGGCAGAGTGCAAAAAAAAGGGGGGGGGGAGATGAACGACTCTGAAGCGTCGTTACAGCCCTGCAGCATCTTGCACAAGGCACATACTGAAGGGTACGAGTGATGGACGTCCAGGAAGGTGAGGCTGTGCACTTTTTGCCAAGCAGGAAATGTGCATCTGAGATGTTGTTGCAAGCCCCCCCTCCCACCTTAAAATGCCTGCAAAAGCCTGCATTTTGCCACCATTCTTCTGTGTTGCTGTTCTGCATAAACTAGAGATGCACAATATATTTTTACAGATAACTTTATGCCTTCGAAGACCGATATGGTACTGATAACTCATAACTTATTATATCTCCTTTTTAAAAATGTCAGTAGCTTGTACACACCTGGAGGTACAAATTAAGATTTGACCAACTGTACCTGTTGATTAGTCCACATGAAATATGATGACATTACTACTACCACCAGAGTAAAGAGGGGGAGGAGCCACCTGCTGTGGCCCAGCAAGGTGCACTGTATTCAGGCACACACTCCGAGCAGCCGGTGTGACGCCATGGAGGTCTCTGACAAACCTTTTGCACTTTTCAAATGCGTTTCAGGTGGCTGATAAAGTTTTTTGTGTGCTCCATGGGGCATTTGGTATACAACTGGCACGTGAAATGTCTTCCTCGGAAAGTGAATGTTTGTTTACAAGTGAGTTCAGGGGTCAAGTTACGATGTCAAAGGTAGCCCACAACGCCAGGAGTGGAGTGTGAGGTTTCACACCTGACACTGCTGGCTTGTACTGAAGTCAGTTGTTGCATTCCCACAAGAATTTCATCTGTAAAAAAACAGACGCTGGCACCGACGTGTGTGATTATCTTACTGCGAGACGCTGTGTCGCTGTGTTAAGGCACACACATTTATGGCAATATGTCCCTTCTGTGTAAAAGGCACAGCTCGATGAATGCTGGATGGAGTCAGTAAAACCATTTCTTCCAGTTTTGGTTCCCCCTCATACGAATAAAAAAATATATATATGTACAGTATATATATATGGAGCGAGAGAGAGAGAGAGATAATATACTGCATATACAGTATATTACGTATATAAAGCAGGGGTCACCAATGTTTTTCCTTGTGAGAGCTACTTTTACAAAATGAAAATGGCCAAGAGCTACTCATCTTTGTAACATTTCTTTTCAGAGCTTATTTTAAACCCAAACAAAGCGAATATGCTTGTTTTACCAGAACATGAACAAAATGCTCACATGTTGTATTTCACAATGCATTTCTTTCTACTGTTCTTTCATGATTAACTGAAAACCTGAATGAAAAGCAGGCTTGCGGGCACCTCATGTGGTCGTGGGGGCTACCTGGCACCACGTTGGTGACCCCTGATATAGAGTATATGATCCCTCGTTTACAGCTGTTAATTAGTTCCAGACCCGACCGTGATCAGTGAATTCTTCTTTATATATGCAATATTTTGGTAGCATAAAAAACCTGTTTACCACCTTCCAAATACACTTTTTAACATCATTAGAGCCTCTAGAAAATAAATAATAATAAACTAATAACTATAATAATATATAATAATAAACTAATAAAATAACACCCCTACAGTCACCTTTACACTCCTATTACCCAATATAGTAGACCTACACGGAGCGCTTAAAGATCTACTGCGATAACTCTAGTCAAAGATCCTCTATATGACAGGAACGCTGTGCTGTTTTGAAGTACCTATTGCATTAAAATAAACACTAGTCAAAGACCCTCTATGTGTGAGGAAGGCTCTGCTGTTTTTAGGAATTTACTCCAAAAACACTAATCGAAGATCCTCTTGATAACAGGAGCGCTTTGCCATTTTTAAGTATCTACTGCAAACATCCTCTTAATGACAGGACCACTGTGCTCTTTTTAAGCATCTATTGGGGGGAAAAAAAACATTATTCCAAAATCCTCTGTATGAGAGGAACTCTGCTGTTTTTCGGCATCTACCGCAAAAACGCTCGTCCCGCCATATTTAATTACCAATGTGTTAACGCAGTGACAACAAACTCCTCCATTACTGAAAAGCCAATTGGCAGTCTGTATCTAGCACCACCTCACACAAGCGTACCTGATACCACCCGCACCCCAATGTATGTGCGGGTACCCAACTGCTTGGCGGTAACGGGGCATTAGAGTCCTATTAATAGGCCTCACAGGCAGGGAACAGCTGCTCCCCAACCCCCCACCACCCAACTGATGGAGGAATGAGACATACAAGCGTGACAGAAGGACAGAAGATGCACGTTTGGGCAATTTCAAGGAAAAACGAGGATGAACGCCTTCGCTAAATGCGCTCCAAAGTAAGTGAGGAGAAAAAGGTGCCTTGTGTGTGGGCAGAATTGCGATGACTAGAGGGGGCATCAGTGAAGCATGCTGCTGAACAGAGGGGGAGTGGGGGGGCGGGTGAGGGGGGGTAAAAATAGATAGAGAGGAAAATAGAAGAGACGCGAAGAAAACAAAATGTGCCCATCGGTGCACGGGGGGTGGGGTGGGGGAATTAACTCCACTGTGTGTTCACCTTGCACCACCTGACATGGCGGGGATTGCGTCATCGTGGATGCTGCCAATGTGACTGCCTGAGTGAACGAGGTGCTAAGGTGTGTGTGTGTGTGTGTGTGTGTGTGTGTGTGTGTGTGTGTGTGAGATTAAGCTAAACAACGACACAAATTTAAAGAGGGATGGAGGAAAAAAGAGAGAGAGAACAGCAGAGCCACATCGAGAGGCAGAGAACAGTCAGTAGGGATGCAGGCGGGGGAGGAAAGTGGTTTCCGTGGCAACGCCGGGTGTCCGCTCCAGCGCCGCACTGCACTGACTCGCTCTCTCTCTCTCGCTCTCTCTCCAGCCTCCCCCACTACATCTCACCCTCATCCCATCCCCTTCCTCTCTACCTTCTTCCCTCCCATTCACTGTTCCTCCTCCATGCCATAGAGGGAGTCGCGCACACACACACACACACACACACACACACACACACACTAATGCAGCTCTCTGTTAGCAACACACCTGAAGTATCAAACACGTACGTCTAGGAATTTCAGTGCAAAAGGAAGAGAGTCTTTGATCCACAATCATCTTGCAACATCCTTACATGACTCACGCAGTAGGGCGGGGTTTATATCACATACTGTACATTGCAATGACAAGGACCAATCAACTAACACTTTTTTTAGGGAACCTGTGATCGATCGGCCACCGATTGTTAACGGATGATTTTCCTAAAAAATTTTAAAAACACGTATGTCCATAAATGCCTTTCAAAGCCCATCACAAAAACCTGATCGGCGTGCGGAGGCAAACCTTGCACGTGTGCTGTGTCTCGTAGGGCTGCCAACACCCGCACTGAGCCGACAAGGGACACACTTTGTCCCGTGTTGCCACGACGATCAAAATTAGGCACTAAAAAAGAAAAGGAAAGCTCTGTTTTTAATGAACTACTGCAAAAATGACAGCAACACTGTTGTTTAAAACTAACTACTGCAAAAATGAAAAAGAACGCTCTGTTGTTTTTAAGTATCGACTGCAAAAATGTCATGTGACTTTGACCCGTATTCCCGTGCGAATCAACACTACTCTGTAAAACCTCAATGGCTTCATTTCGCCAGCTTGACACAGACGACACCATCCATGCCAACGTGTTTGATCACTCCTTATCAAAGCTATTGCTGTTCCACTTTTCTTGCATCTTTGTTTACATGCTTTGCCTAGCTGTCACTGGGGGCCGCTAGCTAGGTCGCCAGCTAGCTAGAGTTATCCGCCTAATTTCTGGTCTTCAGACTCCAAATGTGACATTTTAGCACAGTTGACATTTTGTTTTTTAGAACAAACAAGCAATGCGCTTAGTTTGGAGCTCGGTTTTGTCCCACAGGGAAGTGGGTATCATGTTTATGGGGTACGTGATAGCTTTTTCACATGTCACTGAACAATTTTGCTGTCTTGTTGTCATGATACTAATGATGTCCTGTCCTCTAAACACTATTTGTGTGCGGTTGTTTAATGAACATAAACACATAGTGTGTCCAGCCTTATGATGGTGATACTATCACAGGGGTCTCCTAGCTGCAGGGACATAATGGATGGCAGCCCCTAGCATCGCAAGCTAACTAGTTAGCTGTCCAAGTTACTTATTGTAAACTTAAGAAAGTGTTTCAAACAGGATGGGGAAGAAGGACATAGAAGCACAAAACCTACCACTTCCACACGGAATGAGAGGAAAACCTTTTTTTCCACTCGATCTCATCCATGGCATGTCTGTCTCAGCCATGGCATGTCGGCTGGGCTCTGCTGGCTCAGTAGCCAGTCTCCATACAGCGTTAAAGGTAATGTAACATTACTGATGCCTAGTGACCACAATACTACACAGAACTTGTCTTTCAATGTTTTTGACTAATAATAGGCCATAGTCTTGAACCTTGAATCCAATCAACCAATCCTTTATTCATTATTTTTTTAAAACAGCGATAATCGAAGCGCCATAGAGTGAGGGACGAGTGTAATGTCTCCATTACATCCAGACTTACTGTGTTTTGTCCAAATAAGTAGCATGCTGACCTAAATATACTGTAAGCTGTACATACGTACAGTATAACCAGAAGAAAACCCTCCTACTCACCTTTGGCAGGTCAACATGACATCGAGCCACCAGACCGCACACCCGCTCCACTTTGTGATCACTTCCCCTGCACGTCACTCGGACACGGGACACTCCCTCCTGTTCTTCTTCCTCCTCCTCCTCATCCTCTTGTTGCTGATGGACACAAAGTGACAGTAGAGTTAGGGCTGCAAAAGTATGACTGAACTCATACAAGTCCGGTGGTCGTTCATTCCTTCCAGAAGGTCCGAATCGAACCCAAAACAACGCTGACCAAATCCATTTTTCCCATAAGAAATCCAATTCATCCCTTCCAGGAAACCAAAAATGTGAACACAAAACACCTTTTTATAGTTTCACATGCAGTAAACAATGTGAAATGCATATGAATGATGAATGAATGAATGAAGACGTCTTCAATGAAGGTACAAGTACGTTAAATGTTCATTTATCCATTTTCATTCATTGTTTACGTGCATTTACAATTCTTTGATGCAGGTAAAACTCTATAAATGTGTCGACATCATAGTAACTTCCTGTTCAGGTTTTCATTTTGTTTAGTCAGCTAATAGGATATTAACTCATTCAATGCCAAAGACGTATTTATATGTTCTTATACGCCCGGTCCCAACGTTTTTATACCTCTTTTACGTTTTTTTTTCACAAGAAGCAAAAAGAGGCAATGACGCAACTCTCCACTAAAACATTTCACTTCAGAGCAATTTTAAGCACTAAAAACAGCCTCAAGGTGGCAGAAGTGCATTTATGGACGGTAAAATCACACATGACATGAAGGAGGAAGTGAGAGAGCGTGGAGGAGGTCACACATTGGAGGGACATTTTAACACGTGCACACACATAGTTGATGGTGTTATATTTGTAAATAAATTGTTATTTTGATGTAAAACAAGCCTTTTTTTGTGTTTTTCATGTTGGTATAGTGGTTTAGATGTTTGAGCTACCACAAAAGCAAAAAATATTTGTGGCAGAGTGAAAGTTTTTCACAAAAACTTGGTTTTCTTCCCTTTTTAGTCGGGAACTGATATTTTCCTGAAACGTACCTATGTTCAAACGTTTTTTTCTGATGAAAGACTGAAGTCTACTCTTTCTTTTGGTAGGTTCCATGTTCATATAACGATCGAACACAATATTCAGTGTGCCTTGAAGGATCAGTCCAAATGGTCTAAAATGGCCGGTACTGAAGGGGTCTTTTGGAAAATGGCTGGGATTGAATGACGGACATTTTCTGATGAAAATCTAAATATATATTTAATACACTCACGCAGTGTATTAATACCACAACAAGACGTGCGCCACATTGTATGCTAACCGCAGAGTGCATGCAAACCAAACCAAAACACCAATCACACCAGTAATGGAATTATTTCAGTTAATTGTATTTTTCTAGGCTTCTTACTACAGTGGTACCTCGGTTAACAACTGCCCCGGTCGGCGTGTTTCTCGGTTAACATCCAAACATTTTTGCCAAAATTTCGCCTTGGCTTGCGTTCGCCTTCTTGCGTAGCATCCAAAATACCGTCCGGTATCACCAAATGAAATCTTGTGATACTTGCACGTGCTAGCACAACACAGTAGTGTGGGCCGCGGGCGCCATATTTGGTCAACAGCGTTTGTTTATATCAGAGTTGCAGAGAGATGCACAACGTCACAAACACAGAAAGGCGAAGGACCGTACCGCGACAAGGGTGCAAGACCTCCCACTTTTACTGCTTAAAGCGAAGAGCGTGCTCATTTCAGAGGTGCGTAAACGAGACGGAAGTAGCGCCGTCGTCAGCTGCGGTGCGCACACATTCATGCATACCAGTCTATCAAGCCCGCGCCACATGCAGGCTGACACTCGGTGTTTCTGTCCGTCTCATTTTATATCCAAAACACTCATTTCTGCTTCCGACAACAAAACACAAGCATTCAGACTTAGCGTAGCATGTTCACACCACCCAGTCAAAAAGCAGCAAAATAATGTCTTTCTTTTGCGTTATTTTGTTATTGGATGGTTTCATGTGAAAAACAGCAAAGTGCTGCTGTCACATAGAAGATCTTTGATGAACATTTTTGCAGTAGATTCCTAAAAACAGCAAAGTGCTCCTGTCATCTAGATGATCCTTGACTAGTGTTTTTGCAGTAGATTCCTAAAAAGAGCAAAGTACTAGCATCCTTGCAGTAGGTGTGCAAGGACAGCAGAGTGCTCCTGTCTTATAGAACAGGAGCACTGATTCTCAACTGGTGGGTCAAGAGCCGTTTTCTGTGGGTCGCGGGTCTTTGTAATGACCCAATGTCTGTGAATGTATCTTGCGCTCTTGGCCGTGCTGGTCACTTGCTTCACCGCCACAAGGTGTGTGAGGTTTTTTCAGAAGGCTTTAGAGGCGGCATGGGTGCGTCCCATTACGTGCATTCTTAGCTGCCTCTTTTTACCTGTTTTCGTATCTTTAGAAGGCACAGAAAGGAGAAAGACGTGCGTGTTCATGTATCACATAAGGATTGTGGATGATGAACAAAATGTTCCTTTAAAAAAAAAATAGTAGTAAAACATAGTAATAAATAGTAGCAGTAGTAGTAGTACTGTGTCACTAAAATTGTATTACATTTTGAATGTCCTAAAATGATGAGGCTGTACTGTGCAATGTGCTGACAGCGTCTGAGAACACCAGTGCAAGAAACTGCAACGCCCCTGGAAGGACAGCAGAGGGCAGTGTTTAGAGAAAGAGGGCATGCAGCATGGCGGTGATGCTGTGCTGTGCTTTTGTTCTCACTTTGAAAAGAAAACGACCTGATGTGTTTGTGCTTGTGCACATCCTCAGCACACAAGGCTGCTGGAGCTGCATGGCGTTCAAAAACAATAAAGGCAAAATACAAGTCAGTATGATGTCATCATTATTAGCTCGGCCATCTGAGGGCTTGTGCCGTTTGGCGGGACTTCCTGCTGAGACTATTGACGTGTGAGAGATGTTTTGGTTGTTATGGTAGATATTCCTGCTTTCCACTTTAAATGATGGCATGAACTCACCTCCGAAATATCAACATGTCCAAAGCTGGGATGAATCAAACAGTCATGAACAGGTGTGTCACAAGATCTCGCGAGATTAAAACGGGGCAAGACTTCTCATTCGTGAGCACAAGGCCTGGGACGACAATAAATGAATGAATGCATCACACAATGAATGAAAATGAAAGTGGAGCATCAATATATTGCCATGTGCATGCGTGTCTGTTTTCCTCCAAACAGGCATCGCTTTCAGGACCTTGGCACGTTTGTTCCGTACGACGACGGCATGAATGGAGTGAGCCCTGTTGCCTGTCATGCAGTCTCTTTGTCTTGGTGGGCGGAGGCGGGGCCGCCAGCACACGCACAGAAGAGTGTAAAGTAGTAGAAATGACATTAGCAGATTTCAATATATTGTCATGTTTTTTATTTTTCATTGTACTTTTCTTAAAATCTCGTCTCGTTTCTGTAGACTTTATCTCGTGTATCGTCCCGTCTCGTGGACTTGAGTGTCTCATGACACCCCTAGCGATTCATTACGTTCATTATTCATTCATTAATTAGTAAAAAATAATAAGAATTTTGCATCTCTACTGGCGGCCAGTCCAGGGTGTACCCCGCCTCTCACCCCAAGTCAGCTGGGGTAGGCTCCAGCATACCTACTGATGACAAGCGGCATAGAAGATGTATGGATTGTTTTAAATTGGATTGGACAACAAAAAAATAAGAACTTTTCTGTCAAAATTGAAAACAATTACATGAAGCAAAGAAAGATTGTCTTTTTGATTTTGAAAAATATATATTTTTAAATGATTTTCAACCAAGTATAACAAATATATTTAAATTAAAAAAATATATAAAATATCCATAATATCTATTTATTTATTATTGCATTATTTTAGATATATAATGAATAATACAATAATTAATAACACACACATTAAGCAGGAAAGATTGAGTTTTTGATTAAAGAAAAATATATTTTATTTTGTAAATTATTGTTTGACTTAACATAAATACATTTAAAAGATAAATATATAATCTTTTACAATAATACTGAAATCAGTATATAAAATACAAAATAAGAACTTTTCTGTCAAAAATGACAATAAATACATAGATTAAGATCTTTTTGATTTTTAAAAAATATTGCATTTTTAAATGATTTTTTCAACTAAATATAACACAAGTGATTATTTAAATACGTCACATATATATATATCAATATGTGTTTACAATAGTAGTGAAACTAGTGAATAACATAATAATAAAAATGGAACTATGTTCAAAGGTAAAAAATACATCAAATGATGATTGAAATGAGGCCACATGGAATGATACGTCATCCGGGATCTATGCAGCGTATTTCTAATTTTTTATGTGAACAGAATGTGTGTGCAGAGTGTGAAACAAAGTTGATTCCTGATCGGATCCAGATTTGCCCAATGTGAACATCCAGTGTCAAGGGTTCGGGTTTCGCTACGTGCGTGTGACATTGTGCTCCATGAACTGAAACTTTTGGATGCTAACATTCTAGGCTGTGTTAGCGTCCTAACTGAAACGGGTTTAGAAGCAGTGTGTACTCCCACTCGGGAAGGTCAACTGCACATTAAATGGCGCCCGCATGTCACACGTTCAAATCCAGATAGTGTTTGCGCTTCCCCGCTAGCGCATGAAGGAATGTGCAGACTCATTTAGTTTTCCCTCCCATCCTCCACTCTCAGGTGACGACGCGGCCGGAATACTGATGAGCTCCTCGCTGGGTGCCCGTTAAGCATCCCACGCTCTCCCTCTCCAACACCCCACTACGACTGCTGCATCCCTTCTTATCATCCGCAGGCTTTGCAGGGACTTTGCTAGCCTGGCTGCCTACCCCCCTTTCCGCCCCCACCCTTACACAAGCATATGGGATCCAGCGCAGGGAGGACGGGGAAAGAGGAGGGCAGCGAATTAGACGGCAGACAGGGTGGATCACAGGGATGCTGGGGGGGGGGGAATCCTAGCGCAGCAGAATGAAGGCGCGGTTCTAGTTTGTGGTGGTCACATCTAAACGCATGACGCCGCAGAAAGGATGGACTGACGATATCACAATGACTCTAATCTGTTTGCCAGGAATGAAAGCAGTCAGCAGCAGAGGCTCCCCAGGCCCGCTGCACGTAATCCAGCTCAGGTTGAGCACATCAACAGAAAGGAACATACTGCCATTAAGTGATTGACTCCATCCATCCATCTTCTATCAGCTTCTCCTCACCATGTATGCTGGAGCCTATCCCAGCTGAGTCCGGGAGAGGGGCGGGGTACACCCTGGACTGGTGGCCAGCCAATCACAGGAACCCAGAACCCAGATCTTCCCGATCTGTGTGGCCAACATGCAAGTTCACACGTGTGGTAAATGTTTAAAAATGGCGTCTTTCATATGACAGCATAAAGAATACAAGACATGTCACTCATTTATTGATTCAATGCAATCCATTTTAATGAAACTGTTTTGTATCATTTTCATTTTTAAAAGACATCTATTTAAGAATTGAAGTCATTTTTAATTTAATTATTAACACCCCATCCCAACAACGTATTCACACATCTGCTACGCAAATCTCCATTTCACTTCACAGCAACATTAAGCCGCAAAGACGGCCGCAAGTTGACAGAAGTGCATTTTGATAAGCGCTCTGGACGAAAACAATCACACACGACAGGAAGAAGGAAGCGCGAGAGCGTGGAAGAGTGTAGCGTGAAGGTTACGATTGGTCGGGACATTTCAACGCATGCACACGTGAAAGTCCTGCTTGAAATGTATCTTTTCACAAAAAGCTGCTTTTCCCCCGGTTTTAGTCAGGAACTGATATTTTCCTGAAACGTACCTATGTTCTACTGCTGATTAAGAACGCAAAAAGGTAGAAACTAACTTTTTTTTCCTGATGACAGACGGGAGTCTAACGTGTCTTGTGCTAGGTTCCTTGTTCATATAACCATAGAACACAATATTGTGTGTGCCTTGAGAGATCAGTCCAAATGGTGTAAAATGGCCGCTGAACGGGGTCTTTTCACTAAAATGGATTTTAAACCCTGAAGTATATTGAGGCAGCGAGGTGATTTACAATATAGCCAAGCTAAAATACAACAACAGAAAACATTGCCTCAAAGTATCAAAAGTATCTATATTTTTGAGAATTGACTTTAGCGCATGAACAGCTGGTATCGGAAGTATCGACATTTCAGTATGAATCCCCACATCACTGTGATATAGTCATTTGTGTACATGATATCCTCAAGCTGTATCATCATGACACCAATCCTTCATGATTGGACCACTAGCTGCCATAGCAAGGATGTTGTGCTTGATGTTCTTCAACCAATCTTGGTCCAATTTTACACCCACACACGTTTGTCAGTCCCCTAAAGGCGGATACCAAATTTTGCCAAATTTCTCATTTTTGGGGGACTCTGTGAATGAAAGCTAAAAATATGTCGACTGCCCGCGTGAGCGCAAGCGCTCATCATGAAAGGGCTGGCTGACTTGACAGGAGCAGCCCACTGATCACCAAATGGTCCTCAGAGCACTTTTGACCCCCCCACCCCGCCCTCGGTAAGCGAAGAACGCTCGGCGCGAACTTTTTGCAGCTGTGCAGGCGACACACGTCACGCCAGATGTAAACATTTAGCGTGTTTGCTTCCCGAGGATAGCAGCAGGCGGGGTGTTTACCTCCCACGCATCCTCCTTCTCGCTGTCTTCTTTCAGCGCACTTTGCTGCGTGTTCAGCTGCAAGGTCACCTCGTAACACTCTTGAATATCTGCAAACAAGGGAGGACCAATAATACAGTTTATATATAAACTCAAAAGTCACTCACATTACACATGCCATAGCGTTCATTTGATGTGGAGTGGTCGCTAACAGATTCCACGGATCAGTCACTAAGCTGACGTAATGTGATGTACGAGTGGGAGGTGTCTATTGTCTGTTATGTCTCCACTGTATCAAGAGCTCCTCTTATCTGGCTGTTTAAGTATATGACTCAGGTACACACTGACTAAGCCACCCTAGCCTGCCATTAAATGCACTCACATTCCTCCTCCTTCCTCTTTGTTATTCATAGTTCAACTTAGACTGATGGGGATGGGTGCATTCCACATTTGAACCCGTACCAGTGCTCCACAGTACCAATTTTTAGTACTTTTGGGTTAGGGTTAGGGTTAGGTGTGTTTATGTGGTCATAAATGTTAATTGTGTGAATGCTTAAGCATTCACCGTTACATTAGCATAGCAACATTTGATCTGTTTTCATGAGTAAACCCTTAGTACTATCATGTTAGGTGTTAGCATGTTGGCGCTGGCATGCTAACATTAGCATAGTAGCATTTTTTGATATTTTTATAAGTATTAAGTATTAGTGCTACCGTGCTAGGTGTTAGCACTGTTAGCATGCTAACATTAGCATAGTGGGTCTGTGTAGGCTCTCAGTCGTACAGGAGTTGTCCATCGAGGAAAAGGCTTCTTGAGACGTCATCTGTACTTCTGTGTAGAAGGTGTCGGACGTTTCGCTCCTCATCCGAAGAGCTTCGTCAGCAAACTAATAAGTGCTGGTAGCTTAGGCCTTAAATACAGTAAGAGTGGGCGGAATTGGTGTGCCAACACCCTCCTCCTATTGGTTCGTTACACTAAGCCTGGGCGGAGCAGTGGTATAATCCTATCCTGTTATTCACACCTACGATAAAAGGGAAGTGTCGCTCCCTGAATTGGGTATGAACGACTCTGATACTGGCTTGTTAGCATCTATTGTTCTGGCTCGGCCCTGCCTTCACCTCATTTGCAAGACTAAGAGCTGTGGGTTTTGGTCTCAGTAACCTGCTGAACACAGGGTCCAAATTAAACCTCAAACCACCATTCCGATTCAATGATGGGTTCTGTTGTTTGACAAAAATAGCTTCCTTAACTCCTCTTTCAAACCATCTGTTTTCTTTGGCCAAAATCTTAACCTCGCTGTCCTGAAAAGAGTGATTGGTAGCTTTCAGGTGTAGATGTACTGCTGATTGAGGACCACTAGCATTGTCCCTGCGATGTTGATAAAGCCTTTTTTGGAGCATTTGCTTAGTTTCCCCAATGTAGTGCTCTTTGCATTCCTCATCTTTACAGTGGATGGAATAGACCACATTGCTCTGTTTCTGGTTTGGAGCCTTGTCTTTAGGATGCACTAATTTTTGTCTCAGGGTATTTACTGGTTTGAAATAGGTAGGAATTTTGTGTTGCCATAAGATCCTCTGGAGTTTTTCGGAGACCCCCGCTACATAAGGGACTACCACTCCTCTCCTTTTTGCTTCTGTGGGCTTTTGGGTTTCTTTCCCTACTCTCTTCTTTTGACATTTGTTAAAAGCCCACCGTGGGTACCCACAGGTTGAGAGCGCTCTCTGGACATGTTGTGTCTCCTTTTTCTTTCCCTCAGCACTAGTTGGTATTTGTTCCGCTCTATGTTGGAGGGTCCTAATAACCCCTAGTTTATGTTGTAGTGGATGGTTTGATTCAAAAAGCAGGTATTGGTCAGTGTGTGTGGCCTTTCTAAAGACCTCTGTAAGTAGCTGTCTGTCCTTTCCTATAATTACCTTGCAGTCTAAGAAGGCTAGAAATTCAAGAAAACAAGAAATTCAGTCTTTCACAGATCACATCAATGCGGTGGACACCAATATCAAATTTACTCGCGAGGACACTAAAGAAAACCAACTAGCCTTCTTAGACTGCAAGGTAATTATAGGAAAGGACAGACAGCTACTTACAGAGGTCTTTAGAAAGGCCACACACACTGACCAATACCTGCTTTTTGAATCAAACCATCCACTACAACATAAACTAGGGGTTATTAGGACCCTCCAACATAGAGCGGAACAAATACCAACTAGTGCTGAGGGAAAGAAAAAGGAGACACAACATGTCCAGAGAGCGCTCTCAACCTGTGGGTACCCACGGTGGGCTTTTAACAAATGTCAAAAGAAGAGAGTAGGGAAAGAAACCCAAAAGCCCACAGAAGCAAAAAGGAGAGGAGTGGTAGTCCCTTATGTAGCGGGGGTCTCCGAAAAACTCCAGAGGATCTTATGGCAACACAAAATTCCTACCTATTTCAAACCAGTAAATACCCTGAGACAAAAATTAGTGCATCCTAAAGACAAGGCTCCAAACCAGAAACAGAGCAATGTGGTCTATTCCATCCACTGTAAAGATGAGGAATGCAAAGAGCACTACATTGGGGAAACTAAGCAAATGCTCCAAAAAAGGCTTTATCAACATCGCAGGGACAATGCTAGTGGTCCTCAATCAGCAGTACATCTACACCTGAAAGCTACCAATCACTCTTTTCAGGACAGCGAGGTTAAGATTTTGGCCAAAGAAAACAGATGGTTTGAAAGAGGAGTTAAGGAAGCTATTTTTGTCAAACAACAGAACCCATCATTGAATCGGAATGGTGGTTTGAGGTTTAATTTGGACCCTGTGTTCAGCAGGTTACTGAGACCAAAACCCACAGCTCTTAGTCTTGCAAATGAGGTGAAGGCAGGGCCGAGCCAGAACAATAGATGCTAACAAGCCAGTATCAGAGTCGTTCATACCCAATTCAGGGAGCGACACTTCCCTTTTATCGTAGGTGTGAATAACAGGATAGGATTATACCACTGCTCCGCCCAGGCTTAGTGTAACGAACCAATAGGAGGAGGGTGTTGGCACACCAATTCCGCCCACTCTTACTGTATTTAAGGCCTAAGCTACCAGCACTTATTAGTTTGCTGACGAAGCTCTTCGGATGAGGAGCGAAACGTCCGACACCTTCTACACAGAAGTACAGATGACGTCTCAAGAAGCCTTTTCCTCGATGGACAACTCCTGTACGACTGAGAGCCTACACAGACGCATCGCGACCAACTTTGGGAGAGACATCCTTCTGCTGGTACGTAGCTTAGAAAAGGCCACTCTTAAATTAGCAGATTTAAGGAACCACCTCAGATTTAATCTTAGATGCAGGCAGAGTAGGTTAATCCCCAAATGCATGAGGCAAGCGTCCCTTGAGCAAGGACACTTGGCAAGGAAAATGCAACAAAACTACATCAGAAAAATACAGAATTTGAGAATTAGGAGGCTTAACATAGAGATAAAAAATAAACAGTCTGAAGTAGAAACCTTCTATCAGAGATTGCAAACCAAGCTTACGCACGAAACCTATCAGGAGGTTTGTGAATTTACCAAATCAGGTTATATGAAGCACCATAGCAAAACCAAAGAAAGGCATAAGGGAAAATTCCAGAAACTTCTATTGGAAAATCGACCACAGCTTGTCGTAAACACTAAGGATGGGGGGAATCAGACCAATACTAAAGAAAATTGGATCAAAAATCTGTCAGACAGAAGCCTCTCGGAGACAGAGAAGGCAGTATTAACCAAGGGTCTCAACTTCTCAGTGACTCCTAAAACGATACCCACAGTAGACTATATCACAGCAGCTGAATCGGCCATCAGGAACAATAACCTTTCTAGAACAGAGGCAGGGGACCTTCGTCTGAGAATATCGGCCCTTCTCAGTAGTGCCAAACCACCACCGTCCAATATCACGTTAGGTGAGAGGAAAGCATTAGCGGCTCTGCAGAAAGATGAGAGCATCACCATCTTACCAGCTGATAAGGGCAGATGCACAGTGGTTCTCAACACATTGGACTACGAAGAAAAAATAACAAGTCTAATTAGTGATGCCAACACATATGAGCAACTTAAAAGGGACCCATCCAGTAGGTATAAGAAAGAAATCATACACTGTCTCCAAAAGTTAGAGAAGGAAGAACTAATTGACAGACAGATGTATCATAGGTTATACCCTGGGGAGGCTACACCATGTATCTATGGCCTTCCAAAAATCCACAAGGAAGGGTTTCCCCTCAGACCCATTGTCTGTAGCATTGACTCTACCACGTACAATGTAGCGAAATATGTAAAAACAGTCTTATCCCCATTGGTAGGCAACACTGATCATCATATAGAGAACACAAAAGGGTTTGTGGCGAGCATCAAAGACCTCAGATTGGAGCCAGAGGAAACTTTGGTGTCTTATGATGTGACTTCACTTTTCACATCTGTCCCCACCTCAGCAGCAGTCTCGGTGGTGAGGAAGAGACTGCTCGAGGACTCAACTCTGCATCGGAGAACAAAACTTAGTGCTGACCACATCTGCCAATTACTGGAAATTTGCCTTAACACCACATATTTTCAGTTTAGAGGGAAATTCTACAGACAAATTCATGGTTGTGCTATGGGCTCACCAGTCTCACCCATAGTGGTGAATCTGTACATGGAAGAGATGGAGAAACAGGCTCTCACATCCTTCTCAGGGACAAAACCAAGGCACTGGTTTAGATACGTGGATGACACCTTTGTCATAATCAAAAAACAAGAAATTCAGTCTTTCACAGATCACATCAATGCGGTGGACACCAATATCAAATTTACTCGCGAGGACACTAAAGAAAACCAACTAGCCTTCTTAGACTGCAAGGTAATTATAGGAAAGGACAGACAGCTACTTACAGAGGTCTTTAGAAAGGCCACACACACTGACCAATACCTGCTTTTTGAATCAAACCATCCACTACAACATAAACTAGGGGTTATTAGGACCCTCCAACATAGAGCGGAACAAATACCAACTAGTGCTGAGGGAAAGAAAAAGGAGACACAACATGTCCAGAGAGCGCTCTCAACCTGTGGGTACCCACGGTGGGCTTTTAACAAATGTCAAAAGAAGAGAGTAGGGAAAGAAACCCAAAAGCCCACAGAAGCAAAAAGGAGAGGAGTGGTAGTCCCTTATGTAGCGGGGGTCTCCGAAAAACTCCAGAGGATCTTATGGCAACACAAAATTCCTACCTATTTCAAACCAGTAAATACCCTGAGACAAAAATTAGTGCATCCTAAAGACAAGGCTCCAAACCAGAAACAGAGCAATGTGGTCTATTCCATCCACTGTAAAGATGAGGAATGCAAAGAGCACTACATTGGGGAAACTAAGCAAATGCTCCAAAAAAGGCTTTATCAACATCGCAGGGACAATGCTAGTGGTCCTCAATCAGCAGTACATCTACACCTGAAAGCTACCAATCACTCTTTTCAGGACAGCGAGGTTAAGATTTTGGCCAAAGAAAACAGATGGTTTGAAAGAGGAGTTAAGGAAGCTATTTTTGTCAAACAACAGAACCCATCATTGAATCGGAATGGTGGTTTGAGGTTTAATTTGGACCCTGTGTTCAGCAGGTTACTGAGACCAAAACCCACAGCTCTTAGTCTTGCAAATGAGGTGAAGGCAGGGCCGAGCCAGAACAATAGATGCTAACAAGCCAGTATCAGAGTCGTTCATACCCAATTCAGGGAGCGACACTTCCCTTTTATCGTAGGTGTGAATAACAGGATAGGATTATACCACTGCTCCGCCCAGGCTTAGTGTAACGAACCAATAGGAGGAGGGTGTTGGCACACCAATTCCGCCCACTCTTACTGTATTTAAGGCCTAAGCTACCAGCACTTATTAGTTTGCTGACGAAGCTCTTCGGATGAGGAGCGAAACGTCCGACACCTTCTACACAGAAGTACAGATGACGTCTCAAGAAGCCTTTTCCTCGATTAGCATAGTGGCATTTTTTTTGTCGTTTTTATGAGTTTTTATGACAATTAGTGATGCTGCGCTGTGTTTCATATTAACAATAGAAAGTTAACATGCTAATGTTAGAATTGTAGCTTTTTTATCCATTTTTTTAAGTAGAAACACTTTGTGCCATCATGCCAAGTGTTAGCATGCTAACATTAGCATAGTAGCATTTTTTTGCCACTTTCATGAGTGTTAACATTGGCAGACACTTAGCGCTATCATACTTGGTTCTACATGCTAACGCCAGCATTGCTAACGTGAACATTAGCATAGTAGCATTTTTTTTGCCACTTTCATTAGTGTTAACATTGGCAGACACTTCACTGAAAAACAAAGTCCAGGCTCTTACTGGTGGACGGTGGCTCTGTATTCATTTTGTGCTTTTAATTTGATGTTGCTCCTGTCTTAGTTGTACACAATACATCATAAATAACACCAATTTGGTAGCTATAATTTACGTATGTTTTGCTGATGTGTTGAAAATCTTTCCGGTGCCTAGCTTGCGCGCTGCTCATGCTATTTAAATCCACTCTTGTCTTCAGTCATGCTAAGCTATGGCGCATGCGCGACAATCGTTTTGTCGGCAGCCCAGGCTCTCGTGTTGAAAAGTTTAAGAGACGGACTGTCAAGCAGTTGCTAGTTTTGCGATGTCTCTGCGATCCAGCTAAGCATTTATGGCTGATTCTTATCCATCCAGGAGGCTGATAGCCATGCAACCACATCTCTCACTTGTCAAAGCGGACATCAGGTTGCATTGGTTTGTTCTTTACAATCCTAGAGTTTAGGAACCGAAACATGGTACCTTTTGATTGAGTCGGTGCTCGGTAGTACCGAAGGAAGTCGGTCGGTGCCTATAAAAGTATCGTTGCCGGTACCCATCCCTAACTTCTGACATGTTGAGGAAGCCAAAAAGTGTGTAGGAGGTAGTTGTGGATTAGCATAACATAGGAAACATAAAGGCTTCTTAGTCCAAACTGCCTCAAACTCCTGAAAGTGTTGTAGAAAATTGCTTAAGTTGTGTTTTCCTGCTGACTCACTCGCAAGCAATTTCCAACACGGGCAAAAAACAGAGCATCCATGAATTCCACCACCTAGACGTGTCAAACTTGTCTGATTAAAAATAAGCGTCACATAACTGTATGTGCATTCACCAAAGAGTATGACGATTCTTAGAACAATGACGATGTTAAAGTGTGTTTCTTTCAAACCCCTCATACAAATTAAGATGGCAGTTACAATGACTTGTTTGACATCTACATTATGTTACATAAGCATGACCACCATTATGACACTAACTAGCTGGCAGCTCACAGTCAACCCTTGGTAAATCTGGTACACACCAGCACCACCACCACCACCACCATCACCAGAACCACCACCACCACCACCATCAGCACCACCGCCACCACCACCACCATCACCATCAGCACCACCGCCACCACCACCATCAGCACCACCATCACCATCAGCACCACCACCACCACCATCACCATCAGCACCACCGCCACCACCACCATCAGCACCACCGCCACCACCACCACCATCACCATCACCAGAACCACCACCACCATCACCATCAGCACCACCGCCACCACCACCACCATCACCATCAGCACCACCGCCACCACCACCATCAGCACCACCATCACCATCAGCACCACCACCACCACCACCATCAGCACCACCATCACCATCAGCACCACCACCACCACCATCAGCACCACCATCACCATCAGCACCACCGCCACCACCATCACCATCAGCACCACCGCCACCACCACCATCAGCACCACCATCACCATCAGCACCACCGCCACCACCACCATCAGCACCACCACCACCACCATCAGCACCACCACCACCATCAGCACCACCGCCACCACCACCACCACCACCACCATCACCATCAGCACCACCGCCACCACCACCATCAGCACCACCATCACCATCAGCACCACCACCACCACCACCATCAGCACCACCACCACCACCATCAGCACCACCACCACCATCAGCACCACCAGCAGGAGTAGGAATACTAGTAGCAGTAGCAGTAGTAGTAGTAGTACTAGTAGCAGTAGTAGTAGTAGCAGCAGTCATAGTAGTAGTAGTAGCAGCAGCAGTACTAGTACTAGTAGCAGTAGTAGCAGTAGTACTAGTACTAGTAGCAGTAGTAGTAGTAGTACTAGTACTTGTAGCAGTAGTAGTAGTAGTAGTAGTAGTAGTACTAGTACTAGTAGCAGTAGTAGTAGCAGCAGTCATAGTAGTAGTAGTAGTAGTACTAGTACTAGTAGCAGTAGTACTAGTAGCAGTAGTAGTACTACTAGTACTACATGTAGTAGCAGTAGTAGTACTAGTACTAGTACTACTACCTCCAAAACCAAGGCCATGGTTCTCAGTGGAAAAAGGGGGGGTGGAGGTGGAGGAGTTCTAGTTTCTCGGGATGGTTGGAGCGTGAGGTCGACAAGCGGATCAGCGCAGCGGTCGCTGTACCGGACCGTCGTGGTGAAGACAGAGCTGAGCCGGAAGGTAAAGCTCTCAATTTTGGGTGCGGTTATTCCATAGAACAATGGCATGAACGACGTGAGCCCTTTTGTCAGTCGTACAGTCCCTTTGTCAGGGTGGGAGGAGGCGGGGCCGCTAGCATACACACAGTGCAGAAGGGTGTAGCGTATGTATCGTCATATATTTTTTGCAATGCAATGTTAAAGTCTTGTCTCGCCTCAAACCCGTGCGTGCTCTCGTGACCCCCTTAATTCCACCTTTCCTTTTTCCTTTTTTGCCTTTTCTTTTCAGACGGCAACCATCTGGCCTGGTTGGTCAACATCAGCTCGTGGCTCATCGAACAGCGCCGCTCGCCCGGTGACTGGCAGCCCCTTTGATGAGAATGCACACGGACTATTTTGCTGAGGCTGTGAGGGCTGTGACATGAGGAGGTTAGACGGAGGCCACGTCAACTTTGCCAAAGTTCAACGTCCGGGCGAGGTGACGCAAAAGCAAGGCTTTGTTGTACAATAATGCGTTTTAGCAGCAAAGTGCTCGTTTTATTGGATTGTTTCGACACTTTACGTGAGAGCGGGACTTTGCAGAAGAAAAATGAGGAGCGAAACCACATGTTGAGCTGCTTTGCTGGTTTCAGACCACAAAGAAGCAACACTGACACACACACAAAACACAAAACAGGAGCAAACGCTGGAAAGAGAGCGGGCTAACCTATGACCTACACCCAGCGTCAGAGCTTGGTCTGCGTTGTCCTGCAGGTCCTAAGCGGTCGTACGGGCTCCTCAGTGCATAAGGGGAGGGAGTGTGTGTGACTTGCTGACTTAACCTGGCCACAGACTAGCCGCGGATGTTCTTTGTCATGCCAAACGAACTCTACAGGCCGTTATGTTTGTTTCAGGCTGCAAGACAAGCTTACGCACTTCGTAGGTCTTTGTGCGTCATCCGTACGGCCAACGTGCGTCCTTCACACTGGTGTCAGGTTTGGGCAAAATGTCAAATTTTTTCCACGTCACACGCAGACTCTGTATGTGTGCCATGAGTATCCCACTTATTCTCATTAGGGCAGGGGTGAGCTGGAGCCTATCCCAGCTAACTTTGGAGAGGAGTAGGCCTGTCACCATAACAAATGTTGCAAGTTGAGAAGTGCGCTACAAATTATCGTCAATACTTGATTTTATCGGCATTTTGAGACCATTTTTTCATGAATGATATGGCATAATATAAGCCGGTGTGTCTGGCTCGCCGCTTCCCTCAGCTCACTGCGATGGCTTTTATCTTTGTGTTACGGTTTCTTCTGAGGGCTGTCAACTCTATATGGGGTATCGATATTCAACTGAAATATATCGGCACATGGGTTTTGTCCAGTCCAGGGTGCATCCCGCCTCTCGCCTCTCATCAGCCGGGATAGGCTCCAGCTCACCCGTGACCCGAATCAGGGCACAGAAACTGGATGGTCGGCTGAACGGTTGCTCGGGAAGCTCCTCTATCGGCTTTCATGACTTTGCACAGGTGTACCTAATGTTGCGGCCCGTGAGGGTGAATACTTGCACCTGCGTTTCCTCTTTTAGACACAAACTCACAGCTCTGTTTGCACCATCCATCTGTTCCTAGCAGGATAAGAGAGGGGAAAGGAAGCTCACTCAATCACTTCTTTATGTGTTTTCCACGTCGGTCTTCACACATACCAAGTGCAGACTTTCCAAAATAAATGCCCGCCCTTCCAACCTTAACACACCACATGCATTCCTTCCCATGGAGCGAAAGAGAGAGAGAGAGAAAATAACATCATCTTAAGCCAGAAGACTTTTCATGTTCGGGACTATTTTTGGTGACAAGCCCTTGTGCCCTTTTTTGTCACTGGGAGGGGATTTCCTCAAAAGGACTTCACAGGCAGGATTAGCGTGCTTGTGTGTGGGACGTCCTCTTTGTGCCATGCAGCCATTCAACTGGACCAAACGTCTCTCTCACTGTTGCCAGTCTGGGGGGGGAATCCCACTCCAAACAAGAATGCAGTCCCGCTTGCCCAACATAATACTCCAAAGCGTCCAATGGAAAACTAGGTCACAATTACAAGACAGGGGGCACAACCATTCACCCCCTCAGTAAAATATTCCCTGGACCATTTAGAGGTAATTGAACATCCCCGCCAACCCCCCTGTATGTCTGCATGCTGGAACTAAACAGTTAGGGCAGCCTTTGTTTGCAACCACGCAACAAGTGGCCAAGCCCCGCCTCCCACACACATCCACGCCTAAACGACAACAATTAGAACAACACTAATCACCTTTTTATTGCTGTTTTTGAGAGAGAGGGATCCACTACAAAAAGGAGACAGATATGCTGTTTTTAGGGATCTACAGCAAAAATGCAAGTCAAAGATGCAATACATGACAGGAGTGATCTGCTGTTGTTAGGAATCTTCTGCAAAAATGCGAGACAAAGATCCTACATACTGTATATGACAACAACGCTCTGCTGTTTTTTTAAATCTACTGCAAAAAAACACAAGTCCAAGATCCCATACATGCCAGGAGTGATCTGGTGTTGTGTTTTTTAGGAATCTACTGCAAAAACACAAGTCAAAGGTCCTATAAATTACAAGAGCGATCTGCTGTTTTTCAGAATCTTGCGCAAAAATGCTAGCCAAAGATTCCCACCAAAGGGAAACGGCAAAAGTGGCCGCTATAGGCAGGTGGCCGTTGTAGACAGGTTGGCGGCCATTTTGAATTTGTGCGCGCACATATTAACATGTCTGTGATTAGAAGCTTGTTGCGTTTGCAGATACATATAATTATACTGTTACATGTTGACCAGTAGAGGGCACTGTGGGACTTCAGATAAAAGTTATAAAGAACTACAGTAGTACCTCGCATAACACAAACCTCGTTTATGTATTTTTTTTTTCAATCAACTTTATTAATGCCTCAATTCGGTGCAAGTTCAGACTAACATTTGGTGACGCCTTATGAAGCTTCACGCTCTCATTGGCTGATTTTCGGGGCACCGCCTCCGCTCTCATCTCATTGGCTGATTATTGGGGCACCGCCTACGCTCTCATCTCATTGGCTGAGTTATACAGCACGTACGTGAGTTTGTGTGAGAGACAGGCTTCTCCCTTCAACCTCCTTCCTCTTCATAGTCCCCCTTAAACTAACTTAAACAATTAAGTTAAGTTACAAATTAACATTTTGCACACAGCATTATCGTGTAGTGCGTGTGCGTTTGTCTGTGAGACCAGCTGACTCTTAGACTCTTTGAGTCGCTTTTCGACACAGGCTAGTCGTCCTCCTCCTTCCTGCCTCCACTTGCGCTCCTGATCAAGACATCTCGTGAACGGTAGGATTGTTTTTGTTTTTCAGTTTTATTCATTTACAGTACTCTTATTTATTACCTTATTTTATATTGGAATGTTACTCTACTATGTTTATGCTAACGTTTTATAATATTTTCCCACCATGTTTGGTGGACTTTGAATATTTTGAAGTGCCAAAGGGGTGAGTTTGGGAAGATCTTGGAACAGATTAGGCTATTTACATGTATTTTACGCTTCGTGTAACATAAAAACCCTTTACGTTGTAGGGGCGTCTACTGTACTAGGTTAATAAACCGCTGTTAATAAAGCCATTAAAGTGCATCGGTGACGTGAGTCTCTCCTTCCCCAAAACAAGCGGCATTACAGTATTGACCAGTGCACATTGTCTCACACCAGGAAATAAACGGTGTCACTGTCTGCTACAAGCTCCAAAGAAGACGGCTTTTTTTATGTGGAACAACTGACAGTTTGTGTGGATCTTGTGAATGATTGTGACTGAGCTAGGACTCAGTAATTAAAGTCTACACACGACGGCTTCATTGCTTAAAAGACGAAACTTTTTCGCACATGAAGCTTCTGCTTGAGTCGGTATTTTGGCCGCTATATGCGGCCAGATACTGACCAAGGGATACAAAATGGGTGGCCACTGGCCGCGTTAGACAGGTGACCGCTATACACAGGGTCTACAACACGCAAATTTTCCGCAGGGGATTTTTCAGCGGCCACTATAGGCAGGTGGCCGTTCTATAAAGGTGGCCGCTAAGACAGGTTTGACGGTATATGACAACAGCACTCTGCTGTTTCTAGGAATCAACTGCAAAGACGCTAGGCAAAGATCCTACAGATGAGAGGAGTGATCTGCTGCTTTTTTAGAAACCTAATCAAAGATCCTATACATGACAGAAGCCATCTTTTGCTTTCAAGACCCAACTGCAAAAAAGCAAGTCAGAGATCCTCTATATGACAGGAGCTGACCTGACAAGCGTATTCGAGGATGAAAATGCATGTCGAGTGCGACAAATGCGTACATCTTTGCAGGTCTGCAGGCGTGTGCTGCTGTTTTTAAGAATCAATGCCAAAAATGCTAGCCAAAGATTGTATACACGACAGGAATGCTCCATTTTTAAGAACGTACTCAAATGCATGACTCAAATATTTTCTATATAATGTAAATGTTCTGCTGTTTTTAGGAATCTGCTGAAAAAAAACTTCACAAGTTCCCTTGTCCACTATTAATTGTCTGTTTTTTAAGTAAAGGGTTGAAGCCGTCGCCTCACACACCATGAGCATGTCAGGGCAAGTAGAAGACAGAAGACAAGACGGTGAGTAATGTTTATACTCTGTGATGCAAACCACATGTTAAATAAAAGGCCCAAGCTCATACCAACACGGATCTGACCTCTCACATGGACCCACATGACCCAGAGAGGCCAGAACCAGAGCCCTGGCATGGTATGGCATGGTATGGCATGGCATGGTAGCCAAACATGCTATCATCTGTCTGCCCCAGGCTCCTATCTAATGGAACATTCTTTTCAAAGAATGTCTGGAATGCCCAACTGGAAACCAAATACTCGCTGAGCCTCAATGACTTCATTCTATCCTATTCATCAAGTTCTACCGAACGAAAATATCTAATAAGTGTCTGGGTGGGAGGGGCATGACATCAAAAGTCCAGCATGAACAAGCATACATGCAATTACACCAGTTAAAAACCTACTCTTTTTTTATTCATTAGGTGGACCAGGGTTTCCCAGTTCCCAGGATCCATCCATCCATCCATCCATCCATCCATCCATACAGTCAAACCTGTCTTAGCGGCCACCTGTATAGAACGGCCACCTGCCTGTAGCGGCCACTGACAAATCCCCTACAGAAAATGTACGTGTTATAGACCCTGTGTATAGCGGTCACCTGTCTAATGTGGCCAGCAATGAAGCAATGAAGCCGTCATGTGTAGACTTTAATTACTGAGTCCTAGCTCAGTCACAATCATTCACAAGATCCACACAAAGTTGTTCGACATTAAAAAAAAGCAGTCTTCTTTGGAGCTTGTAGCAGACAGTGACATCGTTTATTTCCTGGTGTGAGACAATGTGCACTGGTCAATACTGTAATGCCGCTTGTTTTGGGGAAGGAGAGTCTCACGTCGCCGATGCACTTTAATCACTTTATTAACAGCGGTTTATTAACCTAGTAGTTCTTTACAACTTTTATCCGCAGTCCCACAGTGCCCTCTACTGGTCCACATGTAACATACATACATACATACGTACATACATACACACACATACATACATACATACATACATATACACACATACATATACATACATATACACACATACATACATACATACACACACATACATACATACATACATATACATATACATACATATACACACATACATACATACATACATACATACATATACACACATACATACATATACACACATACACACATACATACGTACACATACATATGTGGTTTGCCATAGACCTCCATGGCGTCACTCCGGCTGCGTATGCCTGAATACAGTGCACCTTGCTGGGCCACAGCAGGTGGCTCCTCCCCCTCTATACTCTGGTTCTCCTGATAGTAGTGATGTGGTAGTAGTGATGTCATCATATTTCATTAGGACTAATCAACAGGTACTAATTAGTTCCAGTCCTTCTTACCTCCACGTGTGCACAAACTACTCTTACATCTACATTTTTAAAAAGTAGCAATAAAAAGGTTATTGGTACCATATTGGTCTTGAGAAGCACAAAGTTATCGTATCGTTTGAGAAAAAAAAAGATATCTCTACTTTAGTTATCTTAGTAGACTACTATTTTTATTATTTTAGAAAAGGCAAAAGGCGTGTGTTTCGTTCTTTATCATGAAGTCGCACTTCAGCATTCACACCACAGCGTTTTAGCAGATTGCTTAAGCTGCTGTCATTTGTTTTTCTAATGGTAACTTCAATAGAAAGTGGTGTGATGGCGCTATCGGCAGCTGTGCTGCAGCTAAGACTCCAGCAGGGGGCGCCGTCTCACAAGTCAGTTCCCTCAACATTTTCCAACATCGAGGCGTGATCTTGTGTAACTGCTAGGGGGGTCCCGAGATGCCAATATACTGCAATCGAATATAATTTCTACTGCGTTACTCTTTTGCACTCTGTGTGTATGCTAGCAGCATACCACCACTCCACCAACCGAGACAAAGAGACAAAAGGGCTCACTCCGTTCATGCCCTTGTTCTATGGAGCCAGCATGCCAAGGTGCTGAAACCAATGCACAGAGTGAATCCTCTTACTGCCTGTTTGGAGGCGAGAGACGAGGAAAACGGATACGCACGCACACGGCAATATATTGACGCCGGCAAAATTAAGTCAAAATTAAGTTCATTTTAGAGAAATCTTGTCACATTTTAATCTGGCGAGATCTTGTGACACCCCTGATTCCCCTAGTGATTCGGAGGGTGCTGAGCATTTGATGCACCTTGGTTTCAATCCCCCCCTCTGCTGAACGGTTAGGGAGTCAGGACCACCGCCTAAAAATAATCATTTTAAGTCATTTTAACCGTAAATTTGTCTTCTCTGATTGCTTTGCTGTTGTGACCAAGCGAGATCCCCAAAGTGATGAATAGGAATGTTGCTCTTTCACTGACCTACGCTGTGAGTCAACTTATACTGCAGAGTAATTAAAAAAGAGCAGGCAGCTGTGGTTTGCATGTGGTTGAAAGGGAACCATAGGCTTAAATATCATGTGGACTCTCCGGAGCAAAGTAGTAGAAGCAATAATGGCAACACTGACAAAGCCTTCTGTGGAAGTCCTATATATTTCATCATTCGGGGATGAGTCATATTTATTCAAAAAGGATGACTACTGCTTGCTGGAAGTTGTTGAGTCAAACGTGCGGTTCGGAGAAGGGCGTGCTGCTGTTGTCCGTGTACGTCCGTGGTGTGAGAGCTTTAGTTTATTCTGGAGAGTTTAGTTTAGTCTGGAGATAGCCGGCGCTTTTATTGCTGTTCATTATAATGTGAGCAGAGGGCATGTACAAGTAGGGTCTTTGTACGACGACCAATGAATGGGCTCTTTCATAACTGACTTCATGTCCCGTGCAAGTTAAAACAACATGACCCCCCCATCCTGCGACGGTCTGTTGCTGTAACAAGGAAGACTACACTCAACACTGCGGCCGTGATTACTTCCTGCTTTCGTTGCATTTCTTCATTTGTTTGTCTGCAAGACTTTTCCATCAAAAAAAACCCACCTAACATAACCCACCAGACGTCTTCTGGCGTCACACCTTTTTCTAATATCACAGTTACAACACACCATCAATGAAATACATATTTAACTAGGGCCGATGAAAACATCACAAGATTTCTCGCTCTGAAAAAAAATGCCTGGGGCGATAATAAATAAATTAATCACACAATAAACGATAATGAACTTGTTAATTTTGCCAGCCTCGATATATTGCCGTGTGCGTGCGTGTCTGTTTTCCTCGTCTCTCGACTCCAAAGAGGCAGGAAAGCGGGTTCACTCTGTTTGTTCCGTGGAACAACGGCATGAAGGGAGTGAGCCCTTTTGTCAGTCATACAGTGGGTGGAGGCGGGGCCGCTAGCATACACACAGAGTGCAGAAGAGTGTACGAGGGAAATCAGCGACACCACTGCAACACCACTGCGATACCACAGAGATATCAGCGTGCGGAGAATATCTCTCCTTTCTCTTCGTCTTTCCGCCATCTTGTCTGTTTACGCCACTCTCAGGGTTCGTAAAAGTCCTCCTCACCACTCCTAACATTTTGCCACCTTAGTGGCTCTCTTAAGGCCTAAGATGCTTTGTGAATAATTTTTATCTGAGCAAGTAAAAATTCTAAAAGAAATCTCGGTATACAAGGAATTCTAAGGTTTTTCTAAGAGTGACATCACTAAGAGCTATTTTTAACCTTGGGCTGCTTTGTGAATACAGGCCCTGTTTCTGTGGACAACCTTGCAATCAAACTGGACTGTTTGGCCTTGGCGCAGGCGAGGCGTGTGTGCAAGTGGGAATGTTTTTTGTTTCTTACCAAGAAGAGCTTGAAAGAGCTGGCTCCCCAGGATAGAAGACACTTTGCCCACACTGGTCTTCAGGGCTTGCTCCTCTGGACTGGTCAGGCTGGCCTGGTACCTTCTGAGCAGCCCCACTGCTCGCTCAGTGTCTATTTCATGCAAGACCAGATAAGACGATAGTGTCAGTGTATTGTATCAAAAAGTCCTCCTTTACTAGGATAATAATGCTCAGTTTTGAGTGACACTGTCAGAAAGCTAGTCAGCAAATAACAGAGGCGGAGTTATGATGCTAATTTAAAGATAAGGTGATCAATGAAGCAGAGCACAATCATAGACAGAGATAGACGCCACATCAGGTGGGTTTGTCCACTGGTGCGTTACGTCAACGTCGCCGCCATATTGGATGTGTCGAGGCTGCGCTGTAAATGAACACAAGTAAATGTACTTGCGTTCATAAAACGCCTTTCTACAAAGAAATTTGTTTCCCAAGAAACAGTTTCACACGTATATTAGTGTGTGTGTGAATGTATGAACGAGAGCAATTAACTATTTACATGAATTCATGTACAGCGTAGACTTGACACATCCAATATGGCGGCGACGTTGACGTAAACTATCGATTTGCCCTCGATGTCTGTAGGCACAATTGCGTCCCCACAGAGCCTGACGCTCTTTCATAACTTTTTCTGACCCGAACACATCAACAGCAGTCAACTTCCAACATCATATATGTATCTCCAACTCACAAACTCATCTCTAGTCCTCCTCGTAACCACACTTCCTCATTGCATTCAGGGACACTCCGAACGTAACAACATCTTTAATGTGCGTGTATGTTTGGTCAAAATAAACAGAAAGACAAAGAAAAAGAGTAAGTGGATATTCCTATCACTCACTAGTAACTCTTAATAAGGCAGTAAAATTGTCTGGATTTAAATATGCTCGGAAATTCCAGAAAATACAATCTACACTAAAAACAGTTCATTCTAGTTAGACAATTACGTGGTGTCTTTCAATGCAACTCCTCGGGGCTCATAACAATGCTGTTAAAAGCGTGATTCAAATGTTTTGCTACTATTAAAGAGTCTGTTGTTTTAGAATTTCAGACGTGTGCTATCTCTTAGCATCATTTATATTTTCAGTTCATTTGGAGCTGTTCAACATACTTTTGTTCATTAAAAAATGCAGTAAAAAAGGGCATATTCCACACACACCACGGGATACCACACCCCCAAATATGTCACCAAAATATTAGACACACACATCCTGAAGTGTTAAGTGAGCATTTTTAAGGCAGATCTTGGATTAAATGTCTTTACATTATGACGGGCCTACCTAATGTTATACCAGGACGTATGGATGTAAAAACATTAATATTCGGCATTTAAAATTACAGCATTTGAGCAAATCTGGTTGTGGCTGTGGGAGCCATCCCGCCACCTGATGTGTTCGCCCCGAGCACACCTGAACGCACTATCATTTTAAAACGTTTGGAGTTTTACGGAGAATAAAAACTTGTTGACGGCAGATTAAAATGAAGTTAAACCTTACTCACCGTATTTATGCACCATGCTGCCTCCAATTTCATGTAGAATCACGTCAGAGGTGCATTTTGCAGGCGAAAAAAAAGTCAGTAACGGTCGCTACTAGCTAACCACACGAAAGAGCTCTCTGTGTGAGAATGCGACTTACTAGTCCACACTTCCACCCCCACGGAGGTCAAGGACGTGACATTAGTTTGGCTCCTGTCAACTTTTTGCATAAGTTTTTTTTGGGGGGGGGGGGCAAACGGCCTCAAAGTTGCTGTGCCGTGTTCCACCTCCTCCTCCTCCTCCTTCTCCTTCTCATGCCGCGCCTCCGTGGGAAGAGAGGGCGTCCACACCTTCGACCGCAGCCTTTTGCCCACCACAGTCCCCTGGTCCCACACCGACACAGTGTCGTCTGCACGCTGGAAATGTGATCTCTTTTCACGGCATGCTGCTCCAACACACGGACGCTGTTTTTTTGGTCCAATGTTAGCCTTTTTTTTCCTGTACCGCAATCCTGCTCAACGCTGGCACTTGCAAAACGATTGCCTTTGGTGCCCTCTAGCGGTGGGATGCCTAAAGTTGCATATCATGCTATATGGGATACGATCTCTTCATTAACTCTCAATATTATGGTTATTTTTCTGGCAAATAAACGAAAACAGCTAAATGGTCATTTTCACAGATAACAAAAAACACATATTTGAACAGCTTGTGATACCGTTTCTACAATGATTTGCCATCTTTAATCAAGAAGTAAGTCAGAATCAGAATAGTTTGTATTGCCATTGTCAGTGAAGGTTACACAACATAAAACAGGCTACTAATACTACAACTAATACTATACTAACTATATGCATAATACAAATTGACTAAGTTAAAGAAAAAGTAGGGCTGTCAAATTATTTAAAGGAATTAATCGCATTCTGTTTTTCAAATTCCATGATTAATTACCATTTGCAAGTATGTGTGAAATATTCCATTTTTACTGTGTTTATGAACAAAAAAGATAAATGACATTATTTATTTGCATGTGTTAACAGGTCCAAATGAAGTGAAAATTAAAACGATAGCACACGTGTCTGAAAACCTAAACCACCGGTCTCTTTAATAGCAGCAAAACATTTGAATCACACTTTTACGAGTCAGGAGGGGTTGCGTTGAAAGACGTCGCCTAATATTTTAAGTTGAATGCACTATTTTGAGTGTCGATTGTATTTTCTGGGATTTCCGAGCATATTTAAATGCAGGGAGTTGTACTTGCTTAGTGAGTGATAAGAATATCCACCGTTTTTATTTGTCCTCCTTTATTTACGCTATACGTACACGCAGTGTACCTGAACTCACCTCGCTGCCATCTCGTGACAATGAGGAAGTGTGGTTCCGAGGAGCATAGACATACCGTATGTATGCCCATGGTTTGATGCATTGTGAATGTAATTTGTAAGGCATTAATAAAGTTGATTAGAGAAAAGAAGACATATCGTATGTAGACGTCGCACCAAGCGCTGATCAGTACGTCAACGTCGCCGCCATATTGGATGGGTCAAGTCGTCAAGGCACCAAAAACAATGTATTTGATTTTCTCAATTGTTTTGTGCCTAACTGTTTCCCAAGTATGTTAGTGCGTGTGTGAATGTATAAACGAGAGGCATTAACTTAGATTTCTTTGTAGAAAGGCGCTTTATGAAAGTAAGTACATTTGCTTGTATTCATTTACAGTGCAGCCTTGACACATCCAATATGGCGGCGACGTTGACGTATCGCAGCTGTGGACAAACTCACTCGATGCGGCGTCTATGTATGTCTATGCCGAAGACGGCTAGAGACGACTTTGTGAGGTGGAGATACATGTATGGTGTTGGGATTTCACTGCTGTTGATGTGTTCAGGCAGTGGCGGTTCTGGCTTGAATGATGCCCTGGGCGGACCGGAGTTGTAATATGCTCAACTTTGCATGGACACAATGTACATTCCTGACTTTACAGAACAAAAAAGTATTATTTGGTGTTCATAAGCCTGATGGCAGAGGGGAAAAAGCTGTTCTTGTGGCGGGAGGTTCTACTCCAAATGGACTATAGCCTACTGCCTGAGGGGAGGGGTTCAAACAGATATATATGATATATATGAGGGCTTATTTAATAACAATGCAGTAGTAAGTCTTCATGGATAAATGAAAAGAACACACTGACACTTGTGCTGTTTCTTAAAGTCTCATTAGCACGATGCTCACTCCCATCCTTTTATTCCACATATTGATATGCTAAAAGTTTACTGTTGTGCGGGGACTTTTTTTTTTTAAATGACGTAACTGGAACAATATTTTGTGATAGTAGTCACACTGTCACGTAATTGCAATTTAAAAACGAGGCTTTTGGCATTTGGCTTGTCCCAGCATGCGTTGTGGGTTCAGGTGATGTTGCAATCAGGAAAACAAAACAATGCTTGATTGCACTGATTCACATTTACATAAAACATCTTGCAGATGATTACACACGAGTCACAAAAAAACGTTTTACCTTTCAATCCTGTTACGCAACTTCATGGAAGCAATGGTTAGACTTACGTTTGACAAAAAAAACAACAACACAAAGACAGTTAGTTAATAGAAGGCAAAATGTCACAGTCGGGATGTGGCAGCACTCAGGTCCAAAAGAAACTGTGGCTTGGCCAGCCAGAAATACAAGGAGGAACCCTCTGGAGAAGTCAGGAGGACCCCCTCTTGGGTGACACACAGGATGCCAGGCCCTGCAGAGACCAGCCTGGGTGTTTGGCCAAAGAAGGGTTGGTGTTGGGCTGCTCCAGGCGGGAGGGGGGGGGCATCTGACCAGACCTCAGGCTGTAGCACAAATGGGACAGGAACTGGAGATGGCAAGCGCGGCCCCGTCCGCAAAGCCAGGACATGCTGGTGTGGCCTTGTCAAAGCAGGGAGTTTGTCCCCAGCCGCACAGTCAACCGTCGTAGCCACCTGCCCCAAGGACGGAGTCTGGAGTGGAATGGGACCTGGAAGGAGCTGGTTTTTGGCCTGAAGTCAAGGAGGCGACTTAACCTAAATCTAGCGCAGAGCTGAAGCGGGGGCCTGAGCTGTGGCCCTGGAGTACACAGGAGTCACTGAAATTAGAACACCACCAGGGCCCACATTGGAGAATCCAACTCCTCGGCCGGGCCTCGAGCTAAAGTCTGGAGTCGGACATTGAAAGGTGGAAGAAAGTTTGATTCTCCCTTGACGGTCCTGATGGCTTCCAACGTTACTGGCATGACAAGGAGATCCCACCTGAGATGTTATCCACCATCATGATCCTTCAGTGGAAGAATGGAGCTTCAGGTTGCGCAGGGGCGTCAAACGGCAGCCGGCTATGTGGAGATGTTGCAGGGGGTATCCCTCATGACTGGGTGGCAGTGACTGGCTTTTTCAACAGGACGACGCTGCACTTGACTCTTTTGGACCGTCCTGTGTGTTCCCCTATTTCTAGAACAGTGCATAGAAACTCTTGCCATTTTTCAACTGGTCTAAATAATGTTGCTGAGGAGTGTTTGTGGGAATTTAAGGGGCCTCAAGATCTGATCCTAAATCAGACTCTAAATCATCGCTTGGTCTGGTGTGGTGGTCCTGTCACAGGCGGACCCCGGCGCAGGGAAGCGAGGAAAAGAAGCCAACGACGGAATGCTGTTCAAAAAGGTTTAATTCCAAAAGGATGCAAAAATACAAAGTTCTGACAGTGCATGATATGCTGCTCCGGTGTGCCAAGCTACACAGCCGGTAAGAAGGGGGACAGCTCTTTCTCATTCCAGGAAAACACCTTCTCCTTTTCTTTCCTGGGCACTGTCACACCAAAAACAAAATGATACCAAAACACATTCATAATAATATTTCATCATATTTTCATTTCAACATCATATTTAGTCTGGCAGAACATGATTTAGCAAATTCTTGGACACAGTTTGTAAGTTACTACTTTCATTTGTTCGATTCATTGGAGTTACTTCTATTTATGATCAATATTGGCATGACTTGTTTGTACGAAAATGCAGTCATAAATACTGTAAACATGATAAATAATATAGCAAATATAAACACTTTTGTGCACATTATTATTTCTATTCGTGAAAAAAACCTGTAAAATAAATCCATAAGTTTAAAAAAAAACAATAATCTAAAATGGGAATACGTTCATGATTTATGTCATTTTTGGCATGATAAAAATAATAAAAAGGGGCCAACAGTGTAATGAGAATGTGATCACAGCCTATTGTCATTCATGCTGTTCCTTTTTATGGAAATCAATATTCTTATCAGGTATCAGTCTTGTTATCTGTTAGAGTTTATTTGTATTATTTACGTACGGACATTTAAATGTTCTTGGAAAACAAATATTTAAAAGAAATCCATGATAATAGTACGTTATTTGTGTTATTTAATCATGTAAATGATCTATATTCTAATCAATATGATCAAGGATCAATAAGAGTAGTCATATCAAACGTAACGTATGATAGTAAAAAATGATGATAGTAAAAAAATCGTATCAGCTTTTAAAGCTTTTAAGAAAACAAAATTCAATTCCAATAAAAAAATGTAAACATTCGTACCGTTTCTGGGGCAGCAAGGACGTTTCCTGTGCGGGACAACACAACGCAGTCAGTCGCCATTTCAAAACCTTTTCTTTCCTCCTCATGCACGTGGCTTCCAAATACGGGCTTACCGCTGGAGAAAGTAGAACGCCATCATCATCAGAACCGAAAGCACATCCAGCGTGGTCCATAGGGGGGTGTACATCCTGTGGGGCTGAAACACACGAGCGGTCCAGCCTCCGTGTGTTATCGTGTACGTGCCCACCCTCAATTTCCCCAAATCCTGACTCACCATGACCCAGTTGGGACGCTCCATGTCCCTCAGCAGGTGGCAGGCGTTGGTGGTGACGGAGCTGACCCCCGCGCACCACAAGAGCGAGAAGAGCCACGAGTCGTTGACCATCCACACGTTCACCGTGACGTTTTGGCCGCGCAGGTCCCTGCCGGACACACAAGGCAAAAACGCTGGAAGACTCTCATTTTCAGCTGGGATGTCCTTTAGAGTAGCCATACTGGCACTGGTTTAGTAACCCTCTAACCCCAAACCCTAACCCTCTAACCCCAATCCTAACCCTCTAACCCCAAACCCTAACCCTCTAACCCCCAACCCTAACCCTCTAACCCCAAACCCTAACCCTCTAACCCCCAACCTGAACCCTCTAACCCCCAACCCGAACCGTCTAACCCCAATCCTAACCCTCTAACCCCCAACCTGAACCCTGTAACCCTGTTATAGACTACCTCACCAACAGACCACAGTATGTGAGGCTCCGTCACTGTGTGTCTGACATGGTACTCTGCAGCACAGGTGCCCCTCAGGGTACGGTGCTCTCCCCTTTCCTCTTCACCCTCTACACCTTGGACTTCACACACAACTCCACACAGTGTCACATCCAGAAGTTCTCCGATGACACAGCCATTCTGGGTTGTGTTTCAGAGGGGAATGATCTGGAATACAGGACGGTCATCAGGGACTTTGTCAGCTGGAGTGAACTTAACCAGCTGCAACTCAACACCAGCAAGACAAAGGAGATGATCATTAACTTCCAGAGGAAAACATCTCACTTCACACCGGTGAACATCCAGGGAGCGGACATAGAGTTGGTAGACAGCTACAAATTCCTGGGTGTTCACCTTAACAACAAACTGGACTGGTCCGTCAACACCCACGCCCTCTACAAGAAGGGCCAGAGTCGCCTCCACCTGCTGAGGAGACTGAGGTCCTTTGGTGTGTGCAGGATTCTCTTACGGACCTTCTATGACTCTGTGGTGGCCTCAGCCATCTTCTATGCTGTGGGCTGCTGGAGAGGGGGCAGCACGGACAGGGACAGGAGCAGGATCAATAGGCTGATCAGGAGAGCGAGCTCTGTCCTGGACGGTTCTCTGGACTCCGTGGAGGAAGTGGGGGAGAGAAGGATGTTGGCTAAGCTGACATCCATCATGGACAACACCTCTCACCCGCTACATGACACTGTGGGTTCCCTTAGCAGCTCCTTCAGCAGCAGACTGTTACACCCACGGTGTAAGAAGGAGAGGTTCCGCAGGTCCTTCATACCGACCGCTGTCAGGCTCTACAACACCTGCACCACCTGAACCATGTTGTAGTCACTATGTATTCTTTACTTGTGTATCTTGCTTGCTGCTGTAACAAGTGAATTTCCCCACTGTGGGATAAATAAAGTACAAATACAATACAATACAATACAATAACCCCCAATCTTAACCGTCTAACCCCAATCCTAACCCTCTAACCCCAAACTCTAACCCTCTAACCCCCAACCTGAACCCTCTAACCCCCAACCCTAACCCTCTAACCTCCAACCCTAACCCCCTAACCCCAATCCTAACTCTCTAACCCCCAACCCTAACCCTCCAACCCCCAACCCTAACCCTCTAACCCCAATCCTAACCCTCTAACCCCAAACCCTAACCCTCTAACCCCCAACCTGAACCCTCTAACCCCCAACCCTAACCCTCTAACCTCCAACCCTAACCCCCTAACCCCAATCCTAACTCTCTAACCCCCAACCCTAACCCTCCAACCCCCAACCCTAACCCTCTAACCCCAATCCTAACCCTCTAACCCCAAACCCTAACACTCTAACCCCCAACCTGAACCCTCTAACCCCCTAACCTGAACCTTCTAACCCCCAACCCTAACCGTCTAACCCCAATCCTAACCCTCTAACCCCAAACCCTAACCCTCTAACCCCCAACCTGAACCCTCTAACCCCAATCCTAACCCTCTAACCTCCAACCCTAACCCCCTAACCCCAATCCTACCCCTCTAACCCCAAACCCTAACCCTCTAACCCCCAACCTGAACCCTCTAACCCCCAACCCTAACCCCCTAACCCCAATCGTAACCCTCTAACCCCAAACCCTAACCCTCTAACCCCCAACCTGAACCCTCTAACCCAAACCCTAACCCTCTAACCCCCAACCCTAACCCTCTAACCCCAAACCCTATCCCTCTAACCCCCAACCTGAACCCTCTAACCCCCAACCCTAACCCTCTAACCCCAATCCTCACCCACTAACCCCAATCCTAACCCTCTAACCCCAAACCCTAACCTTCTAACCCCAATCCTAACCCTCTAACCCCAACCCTAACCCTCTAACCCCAAACCCTAACACTCTAACCCCCAACCTGAACCCTCTAACCCCCTAACCTGAACCTTCTAACCCCCAACCCTAACCGTCTAACCCCAATCCTAACCCTCTAACCCCAAACCCTAACCCTCTAACCCCCAACCTGAACCCTCTAACCCCAATCCTAACCCTCTAACCTCCAACCCTAACCCCCTAACCCCAATCCTACCCCTCTAACCCCAAACCCTAACCCTCTAACCCCCAACCCTAACCCCCTAACCCCAATCGTAACCCTCTAACCCCAAACCCTAACCCTCTAACCCCCAACCTGAACCCTCTAACCCAAACCCTAACCCTCTAACCCCCAACCCTAACCCTCTAACCCCAAACCCTATCCCTCTAACCCCCAACCCTAACCCTCTAACCCCAATCCTCACCCACTAACCCCAATCCTAACCCTCTAACCCCAAACCCTAACCTTCTAACCCCAATCCTAACCCTCTAACCCCAAACCTAACCCTCTAACCCCAACCCTAACCTTCTAACCCCAATCCTAACCCTCTAACCCCAATCCTAACCCTCTAACCCCCAACCCTAACCCTCTAACCCCAATCCTAACCCTCCAACCCCCAACCTGAACCCTCTAACCCCCAACCCTAACCCTCTAACCCCAATCCTAACCCACTAACCCCAAACCCCAACCCTCTAACCCCCAACCTGAACACGCTAACCCCCAACCTGAATCCGCTAACCCCCACTCCTAACCCTCCAACCCCCAACCCTAACCCTCTAACCCACAACCCTAACCCTCTAACCCCAAACCCTAACCCTCTAACCCCAATCCTAACCCTCTAACCCCAAACCCTAACTTTCTAACCCCAACAATTTAGCCTCAGACCCAACCCTCTAGACCTATCCCCAATCCTAACCCCCTAACCCAGACTCTAACCCCAACCCCAAGCCTAACCTCCCAACCCTAAGCCCCCAACCGTGGCCTGTGGCACATTTGAGCCCCTTGTTCATTTTGCTGTAACCACATAAATGAAGATGTCATTGACAAGGGTGACCTGGCCAAGAGGTCAAGGCTGACTCAAATTTACCTTATCTCTGATGCGCTCAGCGTGCTGTACTGCACGTTGAGATGGTCTCCTCCCCCCTTGAACATGTCCTCTTCATTGTCGTAGATCTGGATGAAACCCGGAGCTCTTTTTTTCACGTAGTCTCTCTCTTCAGGAGGAAGCCAGAGGACCTGCAGCACCCACAAGAACGTTCCATGATTATGACATAGCCACTTGAGAAGAACATGAGGCTTCTTCTACCAGGCGGGGGTCCAGCTTAGACATCAGGATGGTGGTGACTGTGTCCACTGTGTGGTTTTCCTGGTTGGGACTGTACAGGTCAAATAAAAGCGAGACGTTGTGGTGCTTGGCAAGGAGAAGAAGCTGGAGTAGAGAAGGTATTGTTTGATTCCTGGCTTCTTCTTTGTCTTTTTCCGAGAGCTGCGACAATGAGCCGAAAGGATCCGTCTGGGAATGGAACATTCCATGTATTTAGCATGGATGCAAACCCTCAAGGGAACACTTAGAATAGCGAGCCTCACCTGCAGGAACCATTCACCTGCGTTCAGACTCTCCAACTCCTTCCACGTCAACTCCGTGCTCAAGTTGAAGTCTCTGCCCGGAAACTTCTCTTCAACATCGGTGGTTCTCCTCAAAAAGCCAGAGTCTTCATCGTGCATCAGGAAAGGAATTCTGTCCTTACTGGTGGAGAAAGGCAGGATAAAGGAGCATATCGTCACCTTACCAAAACTAGAAAAGCACTCGGAGAGCGCTGTAGTTCCCCCCCATATTGTGATTTACAGCACAAATATTAGTCCTACATTTATTTTATCTACATATTTGCATGTAGATGAAAACCATGAAAACATACCATGGAAGGGTTGGAATGACTTCAAGAATGCTAACAATGCTAACACCTACCATAATAGCACTAAGTATTTGTACAAGTGTCTACCTCTGAAAATGCTACAAATTTTAGTATAATTGTTAGCATGCTAACATGCTAACGTTAGCATGCTAACGTCTAGCACAATAGCACTAAGTGTCTGCTTAAATTCATATTCATGAAAATTGAAAAAAATACGAGTATGCTCATGTTAGCATGCTAGCAAAGCTAAAATGATAACATAAGCATGCTGGCACCTAGAATAATAGTGTCTACCTATGAAAATGGTTAAAAATGCTAGTATGCTAATGTTAGCATGCTAGCAATTCTAACATGCTAATGCTATCATGCTAACACCTAGCATGATAGTGGTAAGTGTTTATATATGTGTCTACCCATTAAAATAGCAAAAAAATGCTAGTATGCTAACGTTAGCATGCTAGCACCTAGCATGATAACGCAATGTACCAGGAAGGCTAAATGTCCTGAACAAGTGCTCTGATCATTTTCAGTGGCGTTATATGCACAAATGCCGAAAATGGTCCTATCTTGCAATGTTAAGAGTCCTTTAAGAAATCACTGGATCCAGACGGTGATCCGGATCACCCCCCCAAATTTAATCATTTCTTCCATATCCCATTTCCGACAAATGTCGTCCAAATCCATTCAGAACTTTTCAAGTTATTTTGAACATAAACAGATAAAAATACATAAGTTACTTTTTTACTGTGATGGAGATTTTACCAAAGGTGGCCAAAATCATCAAGAACTGAATTATGCACTAAAATATGCGTTAAAAAAAATACAAAAAAACATCGGCCATTATTAGCAACGTGAAGATAAGAAATAAGAAACAAAAATTAGTTTTTTAAAATTATTTATACATTCATCATTTTAAGGATTTGAAAATAAAAGAATGTAGCTTCACACTTATTTATCAAATTATTAATTAAATTGAATAGGGGTTTTAAAATGAAAGAATATAGCTTCACACTTATTTATACATTTATTAAATTAAAAATACAATATAGCTTCACACTTATTTATACATTATTTAAAAATGGTATCAAATTAGAATACTGCAATCAATAATTGTATGTCTCATATGATTCATAAACATACAATTATTTGAATTGGGGGGTTTTGTATGTTGAAATACAGGGCCACTTCATTTGCGAGTCACGTGATTTGAAAAGCACATCTGGTCTGTGTGTTTTCAGGGGAAGTCGTGTACACGGTGAGCGTACCTACCTGACCTGCACGTCGGTCTCGAATGCCGTCACGCCGCAAGCGATGCTCCTTCGGAAGGACATGATGGTGTTCTCGGGGGCCAGCTGAGCGAGCGCGGTGGAGACAGATGGTGAGACACTCTCGTGCGCTTACGCTTCACCCCAAAAGCTTTGCAAATGCACACGATGCCGACCAGTGTTCAACGCCACTGAGCTCGTCTGTCACGAGCGGCGTGACGTGCGAGGCCGTCTATTCCGCCACAGCGTTTATTTACTGTATGCATTCCATTATCACCTCGCCGAAGAGGTCACGTTCCCGCTGCGCAATGCTCACCATGGGTGCGCCTCTGTGGCCTATAAGCTTTGGCTTTTCGGGCAGGTCGCTGTGGTCTATGAGGCAAGGTGAGCGGATGAGCAAAGGACACAGGAGGATGGCTGCTGACACTGCAGCATAGACTGCTGCAAGCATGAGCCGGGAGCCTGGGGGGGGACAATAAATTCACTGTCTGGGGAGAGAAATAAAAACCACACATGATGCTTGTTTTTTCCACACTATTATTTTTAGGGCTGTCAAATGATTAAAATAGGTTTTCAAATGAATCTTGATTAATTACCATGTGTGAAATGTGTGCTTTTTTACTGACATGACATCATACATGTGCATGAAATTAAATCATGCTAAAAGATAGCACGCATGTCTGAAAATCTAAAACACCGGTCTCTTTGATAGTAGCAAAACATTTGAAACACACCTCAACCGTGCTACTATGAGCCATGAGCGACTGCATTCAAGAACACCACGTAAATGTTAAAGCCGAATGCACTGTTTTGCGTTCCGAGCTTATTTAAATGCAGTAAATTGTACTTCCTTAGTAAGAGTTACGCTAGCCAGTGGTCAGAAAGTCCACCTACTGTTTTTCTTGTTTTTTTCTGTTTATTTAGATCAGTGGTTCTCAACCTGGGTTCAATCGAACCCTAGGGGTTCGGTGAGTCGGTCCCAGGGGTTCGGCGGAGCCTCCACCACGGAGGTAAAGACACACCGGACACATCGTGTCAATTCGTGATGACACGCTCCCGCTTAGCCATCACTAGCTGCAGATATAGGCGAAATGTAGTAAATTGTACTTCCTTAGTAAGAGTTACGCTAGTGAGTGATAAGAATATTCATTTACTGTTTTTCTTTTTCTTTCTGTTTACTTAAACCAAACATTCACGTATAACAAAGACTTTTTGTGGTTTTTGGAGTGTCACTGAAGGCACCTTCTCGTCTCGTGACTATAAGGAAGAAAGGAGTTTGTGTATATATTGCTATTATGAGCCATGACAGCTTGCGTTCAAAGACACCACGGAATTTGTTTTAAGTTGAACGTCACTGTTTTGAGTGTAGATTGGATATTCTGGGATTTCCGAGCATATTTAAATGCTGCAAATAGTACTTCCTTCGTAAGGGTTACGCTAGTGAGCAGGCCTGTCACGATAATCGATAAGGTGATTCATTGAACAATAAAAAAAACAAAGTTGCTGATTTTGCCTGTATGCTTGTTCACGCTGCATGTGTCTGCGCACGTTGGTTCTATAGTGGAATGAACGGAGAGCGTGAACCCTCCTGTCAGCTATTCGGCCTCTTTGTCTGAGTATGTGGAGGCGGGCGCTAACAGCAAGTTAGTTCAAAAGCGAGCAAACCCTAATATGAATGAAGGCACAAATGCCGTGGTTTCTGAGACGAATGCCATGGCCATTTTCCATTTCTGTTGTTATTTTTTCAAGTATTTAAACTTTTTTCTTGTAAAAATTTCCTCTCGTAATGACGACTTTATTCCCATAGTATTTTGACTTTACTCTCACAACATTAGAACTTTTCCGCAAACTCATTTCCCAAAAATTACACGTATTTGTTGTTTTGCTTGCTTGCTTGCTCTCATTCCTCCTGAATTTCCGACATCTCATTACGTGGTGTTCCGACATCTTAGGGATTTTCTTGTGTTCTTTGTTGCATTCAGTAAATAACATACGCTTAGTTTTGGCCCTGTGGAATCCCTGGAAGACGAACGGGCTCAGCAGAACCAAACCTCCGACAGCACCAAAATGCAGGAAAGGAGCAGTAGCCTACCAGAGCGCATGGAAAATCATGTCAAACTCCACTAGATGTTCTTCACTGATGCAAACGAGACACTGGCAGGAACCTGGAGCGAGAGAAGAACGGCCGGCCATTCTCGTTCCCAATGAAGACTTATCCCCAAGATTCCAACGGAGATGAAAAGCAAACCCAAGAAAAGGAAAAACTGGAGGGAAAGACATGGCGACGTGTTTTAAAAAATCAATAAATTTGGATTTTTGGGGGTGGGGGTGAAATTACCTTATGAAGCCGATGTAAATGGAGTGGTTCTTTCAAGGCAACGTGGAACAAGGCACAAAGCTACAAATGAAAGAATAGAATTAGAGATGTGGGGTGAAAAGTGTTTGCCCCCTTCATGATTTCTCATTTTTTGCATGTTTGCCACACTTCAATGTTTCACATCATCAAATGAAAATATTAGTCAATGACAACACAACTCAACACTTTATGCACTTTTTAAATGAAACCTTTAATTATTAAGGGAGGAAACAAATCCAAAGCTCCATGGCCCTGTGTGAAAAAGTCATTTTTTCACACAAATGACAACTTTATTTTATTTATTTATTTTAAATGTCTTTTTTTATTTAATACTTCAACTCTACGCTACTAAAATGGCAGTACTTTTCCTCATAATATTACAATTTTATTCTGGTAAAATTGCAACTTTTTTTCCCGTAATATTTTTACTTCAATCTCATAAAATGCCGACTTTTTTCTCGTTAGAATACAAGTTTTTAATATTTTGACTCCATTCCATTCCATTTTCCTCCGCTTATCCGGGTCCGGGTCACGGGGGCAGCAGTCTCAGTAGGGAAGCCCAGACTTCCCGGTCCCCGACCACCTCCTCCAGCTCCACCGGGAGGACACCAAGGCGTTCCCAGGCCAGCTGGGAGACATAATCCCTCCAGCGTGTCCTAGGTCTTCCCCGGGGCCTTCTCCCGGCTGGGCATGCCCGAAACACCTCACCAGGGAGGCGTCCGGGAGGCATCCGGGCTAGATGCCCGAGCCACCTCAGTTGGCTCCTCTCCATGTGAAGGAGCAGCGGCTCTACTCTGAGCTCCTCCCGGATAACCGAGCTCCTCACCCTGTCTCTTAGGGTGAGTCCCGCTAACCTACAAAGAAAACTCATTTCAGCCGCTCGTATCCGCCATCTTGTTTTTTTGGTCATGACCCAAAGCTCATGACCATAGGTGAGGGTGGGAACATAGATGGGGGGGTAAATTGAGAGCTTTGCCTTCCGGCTCAGCTCTCTCTTCACCACGACGGTCCGGTACAGCGACCGCATTACTGCAGACGCTGCGCCGATCCGCCTATGGACCTCAATATTTTGACTATTGGCGCAAAATTACAGCTTTTTCTTTCCATTTCTGTCATTTCACCTTTCTCTTTCCGTGTGGAAGTGGTACGTTTTTGGCTTCTTAAGTTTAGTAGAAATAAATTCGAGGCTAACTGGTTAGCTCGCTAGGCCCTCTTGAGTCTATGCAGCAATAAAAGTTGTGCAATGTGATGTAAGCAATGACTAATAGGGGAGAAAGGTGACTATAGGGGTGTTATTTCCGGTCTACAGGGCTCTAATAATGTTAAAACTGTGGTGCCAGGAAGAAGGAGTCGTAGGCGGAGTTATTGGAACAGCAACTGGCAACATTTATTTCCCTGCTCCTCTCGAGCTTACAACCTGACAGAGCGAAATGCACATGTCTCCCTACTGCAAAGACAAGGGTCCCTCAACCATAAGGGCCCAGGTGAAACTGCGACTGACATAAAGTTCCTAAGGGTGAATTATGTCCAACATGCGCCACACAAGCCCCCCCAGAATTCACCCATACGCAAAATCAGCATAGGTAGGAGGCACTACCACCCGACCCCGACGCGTACGCCGTGGGGAGGCGGCAGGTGCGGAAGGTCGGGGGGAAGAGACTCGCGGCGGCCCCAAGGCGGAGGGGGAAGGAACCGACGAATCCGTTAACTCCACCCGACGCCGACCAGGGGGACGACCCCGGCGGGGAGGTACTGCAACCTCCGACGGCAGAAAAGGGTCCAAACACGCAGGTTTAACTCTGTCCAGTGAGACAGTTTCCCTCCGGCCCCCAATGTCCAACACTAAACATTTGTCCCTGTGCTCCAGAATCCTATACGGGCCGTCGTAAGGTGGCCGCAAGGGCCCGCGATGCGCATCGTGCCGGAGAAAAACGAATTTCGCCGAACGCAAGGAAGCCGGAACGCACACATCGGGCACGCAGTGCCGCGAGGTCGGGACCGGGGCAAACCTGCCGGCGAACTCCAACAGGTCAGCCCTTTGACTCGCGGCCGACCATGGAACGGTCGCTTCAGACACAAAATCTGCGGGGACACGCAACACCTGGCCGTAAACCAACTCTGCGGAAGACGCCCGCAGATCTTCCTTGGGTGCACACCTGAGACCTAGCAGCACCCATGGAAGCCGATCTACCCAGTCCCCGTCACATAAAGACGCACGAAGTGAAGCTTTCATGGAACGGTGAAAACGTTCGCACAGCCCATTCGCCTGCGGGTGATAAGCGGTGGTGCGGTGCAGTTTAACTCCCAAGCTGCCGGCAACAGCGCCCCAAAGCTCGGACGTAAACTGCACGCCTCTGTCTGACGAAAGGTCAGAAGGTGTTCCAAAACGTGCCACCCACGTACCAATAAACGCCCGCGCTATGTCCGCCGTGGACGTGGACGACAGTGGAACGGCCTCGGGCCAACGTGTGGTCCTATCAACCATAGTGAGCAGATGCGTGAACCCCTGTGACCCGGGCAGCGGCCCAACCAAGTCAATATTGACGTGGTCGAAACGGCGCTCAGGTACCTGAAAGGTTTCGAGGGGCATCTTGATGTGGCACTGCACCTTGGCTCGTTGGCAAGCAACGCAGGAATCGGACCACGCCAGCACGTCCTTCTTGAGACCACGCCACACGAACTTTTGGGACACCAGTCTTGCGGACGGTTTACGACCCGGGTGGGAAAGACCATGTACCGCATCGAACACCTTGCGCCGCCAGCGTGCAGGGACTAAAGGGCGAGCAACACCGGAAGAAACGTCGCACCATAAAACGGCACCCGAGTCGCCAACTGGAACGCGCTGCACGTGAAGGCCAGAGGTTGCAGAACGGAGAGCACGCACGCTGTCATCATGCTCTTGATCCCGTGCCATGGCGGCATAGTCCAAACCAAGCTGGACCGTGCTGGCGATCGCCCTGGACAGACAGTCAGCCTGCTCCCCAGGCGCTGCCGGTATCACGCTCCTCTGCGCGCCGGTGTCGCACAGAAACTTGCGACCGGAGAGAGAATCCACCACAAAAAGCAGCTGGTTGGGAGTGCCCGCCACCCCGGCCACTACAGGGGGCGGGCACCGGCGTTTCCCGCCGCTGAGTAAGTGCATGGCGGCCGGCATGCCCTCGCCTTGGCCCCGAAGCGGGCGTGGTAAAAACACCAGCCTTCTCGATGGTCGCGCTCCCGTCGACTCCCCCGCTGGTCGGCTGATGCGCGCATCTCGCGCGCAGGGGCCAGGTACTCGGAAGGTGCTTTCACCGGCGCCACTTGCTCGTGCGCCGTATGAGGGGTCGCAGTAAAATAGGCTTCTGCCTCCTCTGCGAGAGCGCGCGGGTCCGAGACGTCGGAGTTGCCGAGGGCGGTGCGCACTTGCACGGGGAGTTGTCGCAGGAACAGCTCTCTGAAGAGCGAACCCGGCTCCTCGTCGCCCAAGAGGTTCAGCATATGGTCCATTAGTTGAGTCGGTGAGCGTCCGCCAAGGCCGCTAATGTCCAGTAGCCGACGGGCCCGCTCACGCCGGGACAGGCTGTGCACTCTGAGTAGGTGTCCCTTCAGCGCGCCGAATTTATCCCGGGCCGGCGGCGAGGTGATGAAGCGGACCACCTGGGACGCGGTCCTGCTGTTTAGCGCCGTAACGACATGCCAGAACTTCTTCTCGTCGTCTTCAATGCCGCGAAGACCGAACTGCGCCTCGGCCTGCGCAAACCACGCTTCAGGTGCCGACTCCCAGTACTCTGGCAACTTAAGTGTGGCGTTGTCCGCCATTGTGTTCGCCGTGGTCCCGGAGACTACAGGTCCACTGTCGGGGTCACCAATGTGGTGCCAGGAAGAAGGAGTCGTAGGCGGAGTTATTGGAACAGCAACTGGCAACATTTATTTCCCTGCTCCTCTCGAGCTTACAACCTGACAGAGCGAAATGCACATGTCTCCCTACTGCAAAGACAAGGGTCCCTCAACCATAAGGGCCCAGGTGAAACTGCGACTGACATAAAGTTCCTAAGGGTGAATTATGTCCAACATGCGCCACAAAACCCATATTTACAAATTCATAAACTGGCTTTCTATGCTCTAACTACAAAAATATTCCATTGAATCGTATATCGCGGAAATTCATTTATGGTGGTCAAGTCTGTACAAATAAAAAAAATCACCAAACATCAGTTCAAATTTATTTTCAATTGTGTTTTTTGTTAAATATAAAAAAAGAAAAGAATAATAAGAATCAAATAGTAGATAGTCTTACTGATTTCTAAAACACTGAATGTAACAATATTGAAAAGAACATTGAAATGTGGAGTGCCACAGGGATCAATGCCAGGGCCACTTCCGTTTATCATGCCTTCTGTCTCTCTGTAATATGGCGTTTATGGCAGTTAATGATGCTGATCATGTGCTGTTCTCCATGCCTGTTTTACCATCTACTTGGTTTGCGTCTTTATTTCACTCGCGGAATATGAAGCTAAAAGTACGACGCTCATGTGCTCACCAGCAGCAGCACACAGTAACTGGTTAACGTTGCAGACGTGATGATCAGCACGATGAACCAGTTGACCCAATGCTTCAGTTTCATGAAGCCTTTCCTGCTCGTGGAACAACACAACAGCCAAGAAAAAAGATTGGATGAGAGCAAACTTTGTCTTTGTTAAACTTTGTTAAATTATATTTTTGGAATACTGTATGCTGCAGGCCAATAAAAAACAGCTCAGGCCTCACTTTGGACACCCCCAGATTAGCGTGTGTGTGTTTACCAGTTGACATCCTCTCGGTCGTTAGACATGACCAGACAAATGTACATCCAGGAGATGGAGAGGAGGGTGATGAGGGTGACCACAGACAGCCAACAGCATGCACACTCAAATGGGGGAACAAAACAAGTTATTATTTGTCAAAAAATATGCATATTTAAGTCAATGTTACATATTTTTGCCTAAATTTTCAAGGCAAAATTAACTAAAATACAAATACAATAATTCCTCCTTTATCATGGTTCATTGGTTCCATGGATCCATCCATCCATTTTCTATGCCGCTTCTCCTCATTAGGGTCACGGGGGCATGCTGGAGCCTATCCCAGCTGACTTTGGGCAACAGGCAGGGCACACCCTGGACTAGTTGCCAGCCAATCGCAGTCCATGGATTCTGTCTTTATAAATGCAATATTTCCATATTTATGGCATAGAAAATATGTCTTATTTTCTCTTATTATTACTACTATATTCGGTAATAGGAGTGTAAAGGTAACTATAGGGGTGTTATTTATTTATTTTTTTTTAATTTCATGTTTAGAGGGCTCTAATAATGTTAAAAAGCGTATGCAGACAGTGGTAAACAGGGTTTCTATGTCTTATATGTATTTTCTCTTACTATGTCTACTTCATTGGGTAATAGGAGTGTAAAAGTGACTCCTGGCGTATTTAGACGGTGGTAAACAGGGTTTCTATGGATTCTATGGAATCCTATTGACTTACCACGGTGGGGTCTGGAACCAATGAACCGCCATACAGGAGAGCCTATTGTGCCGTTTATACAAGCTCTGCACTGACTGTAAATGGCTATTAACGTTGGAAGGGTATAATTAAACAGCAGGTTGCAACAAGTTTCCTTTCTTTTGCAACTTGTTTCTAGCATCTTGCACTGCAAAACATATCTGTGCTATCAACTAAGACGATCTGACATGGATTTCTGTATTTGCAGTGAATATGATGATGTTTGAACTCCACAGCCTGGTGTAAAAAGGCGTTTTTCTCAGCAGTTGTTCGGCAAACAACACTCACTCAGTTTGACATCTTGGAATGTTAATCTGCGATTAAAGGGATTGGGATTTTGCAGTGGAAATACACATTAATTCCTCATTTTAGCTTGAAGCAACACTACAGTATACACCTAGTGTAATGGTAACGGTTTCATTTTATTTGAACATGCATACAAGTTGCTGTGGAATACATCACATAATACAAGTCACAGTTCCACATGTCCAAAAGGAGTAGGAAGAAGCAAAGCTTATTAATCCTGTATTTCATATATGATTTGTTTAATACATAGAAAAGTGATGAGGTAATGTAACAATATGGTAATACAATTGTCAAGGTTTTTTAACAATCATAATAAATAGTATGCATTTATAATAATCAATATAATAATAAATAATAAATGCAATTACCGTAAACATAAGATAACAAGTTCAAGAATCTTCTTCCTTGAATCTTCTTCAGCTGCTTGTGTTGTTTCTTGAAATGGCTCATGTTGGTGCTTGGCTTGAGTTCTGTAATTTAATTCCACATACTGAAAAGCTGTGGGTTTTTAGCGTTGTTCTCGCGGATAAGTGTTCTAAGTTGAGTTTTTCCGTGAAATCATATTTCTCCTCTCTTGTAGAAAAGTATTGTATGACATTTTTGGGTAGCAGGTTAGTGATTGCTTTATGCTTCATTTTAGCTGTTTGAAAATGTACTAAATCAGCAAATGTTAATATTTTTGATTTTAGAAATCAAGGATTTTTGTGTTCTCTATACGTTTCTATAATTATCTATTCTGTTTATAGTTATTACCCCATATCTCCACACAATAAGTTACATATGGTCATACCAGAGAGTAGTGAAGAGTGTGGCGTGATTTTTGGTCAAGGACAAATTATGCTTTATTCAATATTGAGGTATTTCTCGCCACCTTATGTTGTATATTTTATAGTTTATAGTTAAGTTGTATATTTCCAGCAAATTTTTTCACCTAGTATGATCCCCAAAAAATGTATTTTCATTCACCCTTTCAATGTCCACTCGGTCTATTTGTGTTTGGTCGTACGTGTCCTTTCTGCTATTGCCAAATAGCATTATTTTAGTTTACTTAAGTTCAAGGATAATCTATTTTTATCAAACCATCTTTTTAATATGGCCATTTCATCTGTGACTTTTTAAATTCACTTTTGTGTGCTTTCCCCAGAGCAAAAAGCAGTAGTATCATCAGCAAATAATACCAACATTAAGTCTTTCGTCACTTTACAGATATAATTAATGTACAAGTTGAACAGTTTTGGTCCCAATATTGACCCCTTGGGTACTCCGCATGTATTATTTCAACTTGCAGATGTGTATTCTGCACACTTTCTGTGGTCTATAGCGTTGGTCATTTCCTCCGTGATTTCCATCAGTGGCGTGGAGATTGAAATGTTAGCTTTGTATCCATATTGGCTACTTGCGAGTAATTCATTCTTATTAATACATTTGTCCAACCTGTTATTGAATAGCTTCTCGATTATTTTAGAAAATTGTGGTAATGAGGAAACTGCTCGGTAGTTTGTAAATTGATGTTTGTTTCCATTTTTTTAAAATTGTAACTACTTGAGCTGTTTTCCTTTGGTTGGTAAATGTACCAGTCTGGAATGATAACCAATAGTACTGATGTAAGTCATGGCCTCTACGATCTCCTTAATAACCCTTTTTATTGTTTCCATTTCCATTCCATTACAATCAGTTGATGTTTTTGCTTCACAATGATTGACAATGTCAGTGATTTCCTTTTTTGTCACATCAGTGGGGAACATGGAATTAGGATTCCCGTCTATTGTTTCATTCCTTTGAATAAAACAATGAGAAAAAAGATTTGTGTCCGGATCGATGTCTTTTTCCAAATCCGATTGTTTGTGGTCTGTGAAACAAACTGTGTCCAATTGTGTTGTACTGACTTTGTTATCAAAGTCATTGGTGAATATGTCACCCATAAGGGTGGCACAGTGGTCCGTTATTCTGCTTGCTCTGGTGATTTTAGGATATAGACTCCAAGTGTACTGTACATGGTGTCCATGAAGTCATCTGTTACCTTGGTCTTGTGTGGATTCAGAAGTCCCCACGTACAAAGATTATTTTTTGACTGATGTCTGTGAAGGTTGTTTTAATCCAATCCTCAAAACATTTCAATGCTTGACTTTCTATATAAACAGCTTATTAACACATTTCGGCTTTTTTCTTGAGAGATTTTCATCGTTATACATTCTACAGTAAGATGTTATCAGTAGTGAA